>NC_142796.1:2466061-2486928 GCF_049724085.1 Artemia sp. Qi Xiang Cuo | reverse complement strand
TATATGTAAAAAAAAATTTCCTTCTCTTATCTAGGATGCTGTTATAAGTGAGTTGAAGTTGAAAACCAAGAATGTGCAAGAAAAGAAGATTCTCCCAACAGAAGACGTGTATCACGGAGCCTTAGAAGATATTTTATTAGGTCTCAAATCAGAACCTTATAGGCGGGCTGATGCTCTGCGGCGATCGCAACGAAGGCGTAACGCCAGTGTAAGAATGTCACGTGGGGGCTCCGAAGAAATTGATGTTTAACTGTAAGACTATAAAGGGACTGTATTATGGTTCAGAATATCCAATGGTAATTTGGAAGGAATTGATGTATAAATAGACCGGTTCTAATGTGATTCAGTATGGTACGTCTTGGATATGTGTTACGACTGTAAGGCTCTAGCAAGTAACGGTATGTTAGTCGAAGAATTATCCAATGGTGATTCAGTAGAGATTTGTATGTAACTAGATTGTTACTAAGGTGATTCATTATGATGCATCTTGGAAATGTGTTAAAACTTTTGAGCTCTATCAAAGAACAGAGTGCTAGTTTGATAATATCCGATGGTGATTCAGAAGAAATTGATGCATATCTTGACCAGTTTTTTTAGTAATTAATATAAGCCATCTTGGTTAAGAAATGCGCTAGGGAGAATACCCAAGTGATTAAAAAAATTGACGTTTAACTTGACCGGTTCTAAGGTAGTTTTTTTATGATTCATTTTTGGGTTTGAGTGAAATAGGGCTGAAACTCCCTCTGAGAATGGTATGCTAACAATCTTCGATCATGTCAGGCTGTTTTGAAAAATGACCAATGGTTGTTCAGAACGATTTGATGTCTTGACTGGCTTTAAGGTGATTTGGTATGATTGATCTTTGGGTATGAGTTTAAAACTTTAAGCTTTTATTCAGGAAGGGTATACGTAATGTTGTAATACTATTTTTATAATTCCCAGCGATTTTTCAGAACAATTTGTTGTGTAATTTGATCCGTTTTGAAATGATTTGGTACGGTTCATCTCTGGGTGTGAGCTTAAATTTGAAAGGTTCTGTAGGGATGTAGAGGAATCTGTGCTGATTTGATACTAGTGTGTGAGTCTTCACTAAAAATTGGCTTTTTACTCGATTAGTTTCAAAAGATGCGGTATGAGGCTTTGTAATTTTTAAGGTATGAGGCTTTGTACATTGTGATGGTATACATGGTTAAATGGCAGCGTAACACTAGGGAGGGGATAATGACCTATAACGGATTGGAAGGAATGGGTATGCTTGGCCCTATTTCCAGTGGTCTTGGTCTGAGGTTTAGTTTTGAAGGTCCTGCTTTTTTATATGAAGTTTTAAAGGACGAGGGAGTTTATTTTCATCAATAAATTCATTTTTCTCAGGAAGAAGGTACATTTTTAAGGCAGTTTATCGTAATGTTATACATTATAAATGACACTGTAACAGTGGGGGAAATGTCCTATAATGGCTCGCCGTTTTCTAGTGATTTTGGTGTGATGTTTAATTCAATGGGTCTTCTTTTTTTATATTAAATTTAAATGTTAAATTAAGTTTTAATTGTGCAATTTAGGATAGAAATTTTCTGTCCCCTCCGATATAATTATGTCCAATTAAAGTTGAAAGTTGCCTGTGGCTATTGAAAAAGGCGTTATTTATTTATTATTACAAATAAGCCTATTATTATAAACACATATTATACATTATTACAAATACTACCAATACATATTATTATACACAAATAAGCCTTGGCACAAAGCTTGTCTTGCAAATTAAGAAAACATGCTGCTGCACAAATCCTAGAGCAAGAAACAGGAAATGAGATAAAAAAAGAGAAAACTAAATGAACAAAAAAAAAAAACACAGACATATTTGAACAATATATTGAAACATAGAATGCACAAAATTTCAGTGCTATTAATACATGTTAAAATTGTCATATGTTTAATGCTATAATCGTCTCTAATCAGTGTTGCCATTATTGCCCTTGCTTTGCTCGAGCTTATTGTATGTGTTGCACAACGTGACGAACAACTTTTCCTGGATTTTTTCACTTCAGTACTGAATCCTTCATTTTAGAAAGGCTTTTTTTTAATTAGTGTTGCCTTTATTTGCCATGATTTGCTTGAGCTTATTATTATTATTATCATTTTCTGTGTGTTGGATAATACGATGAAGAGCTTTCCTTGGAGTTGATTCGCTTCAACATAATATCATGCATTGTAGAGAGGCTTTCTCAGTCAGTGTTGCTTTTGTTCTTGGTGTTAAATGCCGTGATGAAATGCAGTTCATTTTATAGAGTTTGTACTTTAAAAGGGGTATGGTGAAAGGCGGCTGCGTCCCATAAGGCAATTGTCACTACTGATCATTAATAGTGTATTATTTTTGTTATTACATTATTAATTATTGATAATTACAAAAAAAATTATTAGTAATATTATTAGTTGCGTTCCAAAAAAAACAGATAATAAAAAGTTTGTCAGTTCTTTGTGTATTAAGCGCCGCAAGAGCTAAAATGTCAAAATCTGTTGCTTCTTATGAGCCGATACTACTGCTACTACTAACAACTCAATGCAGCGCCAACCTGTTTGAGGCCAACACACCTGCGCCCCCACCACCCCAATCTATTCAGAACGTCTTTCTTTACACCCTCCCACGAAGTTCCAATTTCCTTTAACCCCTCCCTTATGGCCTCTTCTCATCCTATTTTGGGACGACCTGCTTTTCGTTTGACCCAAGATACATGACCGAAATTAACAACCTTTGGGAATTCATCCGAATGATACTACTAACTACTAATGTTAGATACTACTAACAATGAGTTGTTAGTAGTTAGTAGTAACGAACTATACTATAATGACCACTGTCATTATAGTAGCTTTCAATATTCTAGTCTTTATTCGCACACTTATCCTCCTATGCTTTAAACCTTTTTCAACCGTGAAAAAAAAACACCCGGGGTCTTTGCTATTCTACTTTCCACATGGGGTAGAATTTGTACTTGTGAGCCATAAGGATAAAGTAAATAAAAGATAATTAATGATAATTGACTTCTGAAACGGACCTAAAGTCTTGAGTTTTATAAGTGTCTAACTGCGGGTTCCTTCCCTAACTCAGCTGTCATTAATTTATTAGTTACTAATCTCATCCTAAAATGGTTGGTAACCTCAAACTCAACCTCTTACACACTCAGTAAGTAAAAGTGGCTGACAATGACATGCACACCCAAACATCGTCTCGCTCTTTCACTCTGCTATTTATGACCCAACATTGATTATTAGAATTTTTTTTTGAAAGGGAGGGAGATAATAAAAAAAAATATTGGATAATTTGAATAAGAAGTGCCAAGGGATTTGGGGAAATATAAGATTTTTTTAGGGGGGGGGGTGAAACCGCCCTCCCCCTGCGCTCGTGAATGGTGTGATCTCATATAGCCTAAACAAAAAATACTGAAGCATTAGACAGACGCAGTGCTTTCAACCAATGTTTTAATAGCGTACGCGCAGGACAATTACTAGCTTTTTCAAAGAAAAGGCGACGTTTTTTGCAACTTTTTAATTCGTAAAATGTGAATGCTATAATAGAAAGTTTTTTTCTTGGAAAAGTAATCAAGCAGCTGCTTGAGCTTATGCCTGATTTAATGTGCTTACGCCTTTTTGTAAGCATTTCTACAAATCCAGCATTGGAAATATTTACTTTTGTCGAGGGGATGTCTCCAAAGGCAGGAAGCCTCAAAATGAGAGCTCAATCTAGAAATTATTTCTAGTTTAAAACCTGATGTGAAGAACACCTGTATTAAATAAATATTCGCTTAAAAAGACTACACCTAAATCCTAAACCCAGTATTTAAGAATAGATCAACGTTAGGAGTTTGGCGCAAAAATAATAAATAATAATTAATCGTCAGTAATGATAATTGGCTTTTGTAACTTACTTTCAGTTAATTATTGCAAAGGGGAAAAAATCAAAGTGCCTTACATAATTCTGCATTACTCCAGTTTCGAACCTTTATTTGTGTTAATGCGTCCTTTTGTTGTGTTATTTGTACTAGTGTTTTTAACTTGTGTAAATCATATATATATATATTTTGTGTATATAGTATATTGTTTATATATTGTTTTTCTATAGTTTTCTTCTTCTGATTCACAATCTTGTGCCTTATTGTAATTACCAATTTGTAACCTGGGGCCAACTAACTTCTAAATGCCGTTTATATTGAATAATTGTGTCAAACTATAGCTTTAATACGCAGTGGGGCTATTCAAAAAAATTAGTAGCCGGCTCGCTGAATGAATGAATTTATTTAATCAACCATACATCATTGAAACAGGTCTACACTGGCTTTGATTGAGTTGGCTTTAACTTTGATATACATTAGCAAAAATAAAAAAATATTGAAGAAAACAAAACAAAATTGTAAAATTTATTTTTAAAAAAACTTAACTACCGGTAAGACGAGCTTGTGAAATGTTTGACACTTCTTTTATCGGTTTTAGTTCCATAGGTTTTATTTTTTTAAAGGCAGTTACGATGGAAAAAAGTCGATTCGCTGTGCTCAATAAACTCTTGATGTAAAACGGGGCTATTTAAAAAATAAAAATATTTAGCTACCAAAACGCTGAGCTCGTTAAGTTTTCAGAACAGATTTTTGCCGGTTTTACTCCAACCGGTTTCAACTTAAATATAAGATAAGAATATTAAAGAAAACATAATACTAATAACCAGTTTGCTGAGCTCCTTAAATTCTCAGAATTTTTTCATTTTTTCATTAGTTCTCAACTAGTTTTCGCTATTTAGAATCCCCCTTCCACAAAATACTATTCGAGATTTCAAATTAAAAAAAATATATATAAATTAAAATTAAATTAAATTGAAAATTTAATTTAAATTTAAATTAAAACAAAAATTTAAATTAAATTTTTAAATAAAATTTCGATATTTTTAAATTAAAAAATTTACGTAAAATTTAAAGTAGGTTTCTTTTTTGTATTGCGTTTAAGCCTACTGAGCATATTGCCTTACTTTTATATCACAGTAGCTTTTGCGTGCAGTCAATGTCATTATTACTATTATTTTTTACAAATGTTATATACAAATATAGATATTCCTTTTATATTCTAGATCAAGTAATGAAATCATTTGTCTGTGTTTCAACATTTGAGCTTATACAAGGGTAGGAGGGGGATATATTGTAATTAGTATCATTGTAGCTAAGTAATAGGGGTTTATAAAATGATTTCTCATTTTAAAAGTAAAATATTATCGAGAATTTTTTTGCCACACTTTAAATGGGAATGTTTTTCATTATCCTCTTGATACAATTTATAATTACTACCTGTTTGTAAATGGGGATTTGCCAGTTACCCCCTTGGCCGCTCCCTGCCGGTTACCAAGGAGGTATAGGAACTCCCTGGTACATTCCAGCTTTGTATAGAAACTGAAAATGTTTTTCTTTTTTTTTGAAAGGAAAATTTATTCCATACTTAAATTTTAGGGCCTTACCACCACCTTGTTAGGTAATAGGAACTTGCCCAGGAGAAGAATCTATATACTTAGTCACCTGCCCCGTATAAACTTCGGGATTAATAAATTTTTTCATTTTGAGGATAATTATAAAATTTCAAGTTTTTTAGTGTCCCCTCTCATAATCCCCCCTCTCTCCTCACTAAAAATTTTTTGTACTTGCCTTATAGTTGGTTATGTGCTTATATTTAGATTATCCAACTTTTGTTTGGTGTCATTATTTAGTCTCAGACTTTGAAATCATTTACTTTTGTATTTCGTTCTAAAAATAAGGAACTAGTGTAAATTCTATTTTTGTAACTTGGTAATTTTTTGATGTGTCTCTGTGAAGCTGTGATAAATATCGCCTTGGATGAGTGCGAATTTGTTGTTTTATACATTTCCCAAGTTTTGAATAAATGTAGTTGTATGAAAAACAACTAAGAATATAAATGAAAAATCTGTTTGTTGTCATCCACAGCATGCCTCATATTTACCATTTTCTAATTTACCATTTTCTTAAAGGGGCTTTTTAAATAAGGATGTAAATACGGGGGTGGGCAATTTACCCCTATAGATTTTGAAATATAAGTTTTCTGATGTTCATAAAAATCGAAAAATTTACCTTTCCCCCACGAAATTTTTGTGAATTGGTGCTGTTCTCTTCAAAGGCAGTTTTTTAAGCTGCTTTAAATGGTAATAACGTTATTATTATGGTAATAAATGGTAATTACGTTAAATTATTTTTTGTCCTTCTCAGTTGTCTATTTTTTCAAAAAGAAAAGAGAAAAGAAAAGAGAAGAATTTTGTATAAGAACGTTTTAGTGATAAAACGTTAGATTTGATTATGGAAAGGAGTCTGATTTGGAAGACAACTAAGAAGTGAAAGAATCCTAAATAAATAGCAGAATCAAGCTATGATATTGTAGATAATGCATGCCAATCAAGGGAACAGCTGCCAATCAACGTCAATTTATCTGATGGTAGTGATCAGTATCATTATGAGCACTGAGAAGAGCGGAGTAAAAAAAAAAGAAAATAGGAAAAAATAGAAATAGAAAAAAGAATAAAAAATAGAAAAAAAAGTCATTAAAAAGGTTTAAAAATACGAAAAGGGGAATATTCGTATGTAAATTTTGGTAAAAAAAACAACCCTGGTAGCACTGAAATTTCGTGGGGATCCTAGTAAGTGTCATGTTTTTAAATAAGATTAACTAAAGCTAGTAAACTGCTTGAAGTTCCATAAGCTAAAACCTGTTACCAAGAGCTTGGTGGGGGAAACCCTTTCAATAAGTTCAGAACTCCAAATTTTCATTTTTATATTTCTACGCCGAGAAACAAGTGGCATATCGCCATAAATCTAGAGTTTTAGCTAACAGCACCCCAATACTCAATTGCGGCAAGACATGGAACATAAGGAGATGGCTAAATAATGTAAAGTGTAAAGTCCACATCTGAAGAAGAAGAAGATGAATAGAGGTTTTTTCAGATTGATCTCAAAGAGGTAAATATAGAGGGGAAGTAGTAAATATAGATGTACGACATAAAAAAACTACCTACAACAGCAACAAAAGAGCACCAATTGATTTTCCTTTGAGTACTTTATTCAAATATAATTGGTGCTACTGTATCAATTGCATACTAGCCGGTCGCTCCTATTGCCTGTATACAGCCCTATGCAGTAGACCTATTCAAAACTTTGCTGATTTTGCGGGTCTGTATCAGGGCTGGCTCAATAGTTTTTGGCACCCTAGGCCAGTGATCGGGAACCTATTTGGGTCAGAGAGCCAATATTTACGACTCAAACGTTCAATGAAGAGTTGCAATTAGGGTTTTAAATATTGTTCATAAAAACGTATGTAAGGTCCACTTTGTAACCGCAACTTTCAGTTAAAATATTTGCCCAAAATGAAATATCAATTAAAATTTCAAATCCAACCGATTTAGTTTATCATAGCTTATTTTTTCCATCCTAAACAGTCGAGTCCTGATTAGAAAATTTTATGAACATGATTGTTAGATAACATGATATGTCATCTGTTTTGTTAGCAGGTACATATTCTTTTTCTCCTGTAAGTGCTTTCAGCCGCGCTTTAAAAGATTTGATTTTTCAAAGCTTTAAATCTTGAAAAATTTTTTAAGACTTTAAATCATTAAAAAATACGCGTTAAAATTATAAGTTCACGATGCCACAGCGGGATATTAAAAGCTAGTGAATTGTTATTGTGGCCCATTCAGTTCACGCTTACGCTGATTGGTCTGCATCCTCCTGGCCCATGAAAGAGTAGTTTACTTATTTTGTGTTTACATGTTTTAACTTCAATTAATATTGAGTTCATATTAAGCTTCTAATGAAATTACGTTTAAGTTGCAGTGGCGTGATTTCGCCAGAATTCTGGGGGGGGGGGAGGGAGGGCAAAGTTGGAGCCAAATTTCCCAAATCAAGCACATATGACAGTAGAAACTGAAAAATGAGCCATTTGGTACCATGAAAGTGCTATAAAGATACTTTATAGTACTATAATGGTAAATATATACTAAAGAAAACATATCCGTTTCTGTTGATGCTTAAATTATGCGGGCTTATCTTAGTTTTGACAAAGAAACTTCGAACAAATTTTCGAAGAAACTAAATTTCAGCTGAAGGGTGGGGGGGGGGGGGCAAACCGAGGTCTGGAAGGGGCAGTTTTTCCCCTTTCCCCATAGCAAATTACGCCCCTGTTAAGTTGCGGCCTGTGTTGCAATCTGGTAAATAGAAGCGAGTTTTTTTTCCCGCTATTGGTCATTCCGTTACCCGATTTAGGCTGGGGAACAAAGTTTTAGGCAAGTTCTGAATGTATCTTAAAGCATGGTATCCACATTTACCAGTCTTGGTACCTAATGGACCCCCATCTCTCATTAATCATCATCTGCGTTCAACAGCTTGCAACCATTTTCAAATTTCCAAATGTTAAACAAAATTATATGCATTTTCCGCTTAACACCAAATAGTTAGTAATTGACAAGGTTTTAGCATGACAAATAAAATATACTACTGTACACGTAAGGTACTAGACTTGACAGTTCAAACCCATTTCTGAAAGTTCGAGCTATTCTCCCTCTTTTTGTATCCGACATACCAAAAGTATACTTTCTCTCATCTGTAGTTTGATACCACGACGTGGTATAATGCATGGGATAGTAAGTAGCAATATTTCTCATAGATCGTACCCCAAATTTTCTTCGATATAATGCACTAATAAAGCCTCAAAATGCTTTTGGATCAAAATGGTTGTATGGATTGTGGGTGGCCGGCGTTTACCCCCCCCACGGAAAATACCCCCCCCCCCTCGGAAAATACCCCCCCCCCCTGGAAAATAAAGCTTCCCAAATTTGAGAATTTTATTTGAGTTTCATTATTTTAATTTCCGTAGGGGGAAGGAATTTTGGTACTTGTGTATTATGTGCCACTCACTCAAGCTTACGCTGTGTAAAATTCGAGAACACATCGATTTTTTTCGTTAGTTTCTTCGTTACTTTAGAAATAAATTAACTACTACTACTAACAACTCACCGCAGCACCAAGCCGCCTGAGGCCAACACAGCTAGGCACGCTCATCCTCCATCCCGATCTATTCAAAGCCTCCCTTTTTGCACCCTCCCACGAAGTTCCCATTTCCTTTAAATCTTTCTTTATGACGTCCTCCCAGCCCAGAGGAGGACGACCTGCTTTCGGTTTAGCCCTAGACGGTTGGCCAAAAAGAATAATCTTCGGCAATCTGTCATCCTTCATCCACACAACGTGCCCTAACCACCTCAACCTTTCTTTCATTATAGCCCTAGAGTGCGGTACTGAACCACATTTTTCGTACAGCCTGTTGTTTGAAGTACGGTCAGTCAGCCGAGTGCGTAGAACAATCCGTAAGCAATTTCTCTGGAAAACATCTAGCAAATCTTCATCCGCTTTTCGGAGCGTCCATGCTTCAGAGGCATATTTGACCACTGTCATCAGTGTAGCTTCTAATATTCTAATCTTGGTTTGCAGACTTATCTTCCTATTCTTGGAAACTTTTTTTAACTATGAAAAAAAACATTGGGGGGGGGGAGTATAGCGGGTCTGGATGCAGAATGTGTTTGGTACAATTATTCTACATATTATATAGACAGATAAGTAAGTGCATTTTAAAGCCATATATGTGGCCATAAACACAGTAAAATAACATAAATGAATATAGTGAATGGGGGGGGGGGGCTATTTAACCCCCGTAAAATACCCCAATGCGGAAAATACCCCCGGAAAATTTCCCCTCCCCACGAAAAATACACCCCCCGTGGAAAATACCCCCTCCTTTGAAAATTCCCTCGCGGAAAATACCCTTCCCCCCCCCCCCGTGGAAAATAAGGTTTCTAAATTTTAAAATTTTATTTGAGTTTTTTAGTTTCGTTGAAAATTGCTAAGGAACAGGAAAAAGTAATTTACAAATCAGAAGTATCTTAAAAACTTAAAAACGTATTAAGAAGTATCTTAAAAAACAAATCCATCTGTGTTGAAAAGACTTCCATATGAACTGCTGCAATTTTTGGCAGCAGCGGGTGCCAAATTAAAAAAAAATTGAAGAAGAAAAAAATATAGGCGAACAATCATCAAAATTAAGCTAAAACATATGGCACCAAAAAGTTTAAGAAGGTTTGGCTATCCTTTGAAAGGATAGTTGGCTTTGGGAACCAACACATTCTAAATTGTTTAAGTTTTTACGGACAAAAGCGTTGTCAAATTCTACGAGTTTGTTTTTCTTATCTTCCAAGTGTAAAACTACCACAAATTACCATTAACAAATAAATGAAACCCAAAACTAACAGAAATTACAATAGATAGCCTAGTCAAACTAAAAACGAGCAAAAATTAAAAGGAGTACAACACCCATATCTTCTTCAAACCAGAAAATAATTTGCACTTTACTTAAAAAAAAACCGTGTATTGTCAGTTTTATATACATATTCTGATATCTATTCCTTATAGTCTTAATACTTCTTTATTTGTTAAAGTAAAAAAGAGTGAAAACATTTAAAATGTACTTTGTTTTCAGTAAAGTGCAAATTATGTTCTGGTCTTGAGGAGGTGTGGGGGTTGTCAGCCCTACTCATTATAATTGTTGCTATTTTGAGTTTGAATAGGTTATTTATTGTAATTTTTGTTTGTTTTGGGTTCAATCCATTTATTTTTGGTGATGTGTGGTAGTTTTACGCTTGGAAAATTACTTGAATTTATTTCTACTCGTTTTTGGCTTAACGAGGCTGTTTACTATTCTTTGACAAACAGGTTTTGTGGAAAAAGTTTTTTTGTATTAATTTCCGTTCATTTTTTATTGTCATAGTCTTTTTCATATAAAAAATGTTTTGTATCTTTTTAATTTTCTTCTATTATACTCCATAATTATATACTCCATTAGTAAGTAGCAATATTTCTCATTGATCCTACCCCAATTTTCTTCAAAATAGTCCACTAATATAGCCTCTAAATGCTTTTGGGTCAAAATGCTGGTATGGGCTGTGTACCAAAGGGTTTCTCAATAGTCGCAATTTGACGAGAGCTGCCTATGGCTCGCTTGCCGTAGATTGCCCACCCCGTCCTAGGCGAAGCAATTGCTGGTCACCCCTCTACCAAATAATTCAGCCACTAGACGAAAGGACATTTTAAGCAAAAATAACAGACAAATTCAATTATATTATTGATCATTTTTTATTATTAAAAATAATAATATTATTTACTATTAAATTTGTTATTACTATTATTGAAAAATCTCTCTTTTTTGTTATACTCCACAAGTGTCATCTTGTGTATGATGATGGCTAAAAATGAATTATTATTATATAATGAATTATGAATTATGAATTATATAATTATAATTTAATCCATTATGTGCTGTTGATTATAAAACTTAGTCTTCATTTTATACGACATTTAATTATAATTGCTGTAGTTGAAATTGTTATTTTTAAATTCAAAAACTGGGTCATTCTTTAAGTAGGTTTTTTTAACGTAACAATTTAAAGTGATTAATAAAGCTATATTTGTGAAATCCTTTTAACTTTTGGATTAAAATTGAACAATCCTGAAATCTATATGTATAAAATTCCGAATAGGGTTGAAATCTCGAATTTAGATTATTTTTCGCCAAAAAACCATTGCAAAAGAAAATTGCATTGAACCTTCCTTAGACAGCATGTGCTAGAAGGGCTGCTGCAATAGTAACAGTAGTAAGTATCTATTGAATTTGCTTAGACATATAGCAATCTCCATGTTATTTGCATGCCCCTATAGGAATTCCACATTTCCTGGCACCTTTCCATGGCAGATTACCAGACTAGTTATTAGGAAAGGTTTTTTAGGGAAAGTTGTCAATCACCCATGTGTTATCCACAATTCCATTTTTGAAGTCTGTGGAAACAGTTTGACGTGTTCGGGGAGATTAAGTTCCTTGGCGTTTGATTAACATTTGCGAAAAAGGGGTAATCAGTGATTGGATAATTTTTTAACGTGAAATCTCTGAATAAAATATTTTTGGAGCATGTACTTGACGATGGATAAAAGGGTTAAGGTGATTAGCAATTACGAGCAAGGATCCCCCCACTGGTTCCTGGCAGTAGGCTACTCATATCAAATTGCTGTACTGTGGCCCGACTTGTTAGCGAAAATGGATTCTATGGGTCGTATAGGAATTGTACATTTTGAATTTCTTTCGTGAAATGCAAGAGTTGGAATGCTTCGGTAGTATTTTGTGGTGCTTTACCTTGTCACAGCTACATTCTGTTGATTTTCATAGTTCATTTTGAATTTCTTTCATTGAAATGCAAGATTTGGAATATTTCAGTAGTGTTTTATTTTTCTTTACCTTGTCACAGTTACATTCTCTTAATTTTTCAAAGTTCATTTTGAATTTCTGTCGTGAAATGCAAGAATTGGAAAATTTCAGTAGTGTATTGTCGTTGTTTACCTTGTCACGGCTACACTCTCATGATTTTTCAAAGTTCATTTAGGATTTCTTTCGTTGAATTGCAAAAGTTGGAATATTTCAGTAGGGACTTGCTGTTCTTTACATTGACACACATACATTATTTTGATTTTTCGAACTTCATTTTAAATTTCTGTCGTTAAATGCAACAGTTGGAATATTTAAGTAGTATTTTGTTGTGCTTTACCTTGTCACAGTTACATTCTCTTGATTTTAATATTTCATTTTAAATTTCTTTCATTTAAATAGAAGAGTTGGAATATTTCAGTAGTGTTTTGTTGTGCTTTACCTTGTCACAGTTACATTCTCTTAATTTTTCAAAGTTCGTTTTAAATTTATTTCGTGAAATGCAAGAATTGGAATATTTCAGTAATGTCTTGTCCTGGTTTACCTTGTCACAGCTACATTCTCATGATTTTTCAAAGTCCATTTTGAATTTCTCTCGTGAAATGCAGGAGTTGGAATATTTCAGTAGTATCTTGTCGTGCTTTACCTTGTCACAGTTACATTCTCTTGATTTTTCGAAGTTCATTTTGAATTTCTGTCGTGAAATGCAAGAGTTGGAATATTTCAATAGTGTTTTGTTGTGCTTTACCTTGTCACAGTTACATTCTGTTGATTTTCATAGTTCATTTTGAATTTCTTTCATTGAAATGCAAGAGTAGGAATATTTCAGTAGTGCTTTGTTGTGCTTTACCTTGTCACAGATACATTCTCTTAATTTTTCAAAGTTCATTTTGAATTTTTTTCTTGAAATGCAAGAATTAGAATATTTCAGTAGTGTTTGGTCGGGGTTTACCTTGTCACTGCTGCATTATCTTGATTTTTCAAAGTTCATTTTGGATTTTTTTCATTGAAATGCAAGAGTTGGAATATTTCAGTAGAGTTTTGTTGTGCTTTACCTTGTCACAGTTACATTCTCTTGATTTTTATATGTTAATTTTTAATTTCTTTAGTTAAATGCAAGAGTTTGAATATTTAAGTAGAGTTTTGTTGTGCTTTACCTTGTCACAGTTACATTCTCTTGATTTTCATAGTTCATTTTGAATTTCTTTCATTGAAATGCAAGAGTTGGAACATATCAGTAGTGTTTTGTTGTGCTTTACCTTGTCACAGTTACATTCTCTTAATTTTTCAAAGTTCATTTTGAATTTCTTTCGTGAAATGCAAGAATTGAAATATTTCAGTAGTGTCTTGCCGTGGTTTACCTTGTCACAGCTACATTCTCATGATTTTTCAAAGTTCATTTTGAATTTCTGTCGTGAAATGCAAGAGTTGGAATATTTCAGTAGTGACATGTTGTGCTTTACCTTGTCACAGTTACATTCTCTTGATTTTTCGAAGTTCATTTAAAATATCTGTCGTGAAATGCAAGAGTTGGAATATTTCAGTAGTGTTTTGTTGTGATTTGCCTTGTCACAGTTACATTCTCTTGATTTTTATAGTTCATTTTGAATTTCTTTCATTGAAATGCAAGAGTTGGAACATATCAGTAGTGTTTTGTTGTGCTTTACCTTGTCACAGTTACATTCTCTTAATTTTTCAAAGTTAATTATGAATTTCTGTCGTGAAATGCAAGAGTTTGAATATTTAAGAAGTGACTTGTAGTTCTATAACTTGTAAAATCTACATTCTCATGATATTTTAAATTTCATATTTAATTTATTTCTTGAAAGTCACGAGTAGGAATATTTCAGTAGTGACTTGTCGTGCTTTACCTTGTTACAGTTACATTCTCTTGATTTTTCAAAGTTCATTTAAAATATCTGTCGTGAAATGCAAGATTTGGAATATTTCAGTAGAGTTTTGTTGTGATTTGCCTTGTCAGAGTTACATTCTGTTCATTTTCAAAGTTCATTTTGAATTTCTTTCATGGAAATGCAAGAGTTGGAATATTTCAGTAGTGTCTTGTCATGGTTTACCTTGTCACAGCTACATTCTCATGATTTTTCAAAGTTCATTTTGGATTTCTTTCATTGAAATGCAAGAGTTGGAATATTTCAGTAGTGACTTGTTGTGCTTTACCTTGTCACAGTTACATTCTCTTGATTTTTTGAAGTTCTTTTTGAATTTCTGTCGTGAAATGCAAGAGTTGGAATATTTCAGTAGTGGTTTGTTGTGCTTTACCTTGTCACTGTTACATTCTGTTGATTTTCATAGTTCATTTTGAATTTCTTTCATTGAAAAGCAAGAATTGGAATATTTCAGTAGTGTTTTGCTGTGCTTAACCTTATCATAGCTACATTCTCTTGATTTTCAAAGTTCATATTGAATTTATGTCTTGAAATACAAGAATTTGAATATTTCAGTATTGTCATGTAGTGGTTTACATTGTCACAGCTAGACTCTCGTTATTTTTCAAAGTTCATTTTGAATTTCTGTCGTGAAAAGCAAGAGTTTGAATCTTTCAGTAGTGACATGTTGTGCTTTACCTTGTCACAGTTATATTCTCTTGATTTTTCGAAATTCATTTTGAAATTCTGTCGTGAAAGGCAAGAGTTGGAATATTTCAGTAGTGTTTTGTTGTGCTTTACCTTGTCACAGTTACATTCTGTTGATTTTCATAGTTCATTTTGAATTTCTTTCATTGAAATGCAAGAGTTGGAATATTTCAGTAGTGTTTTGTTGTGCTTTACCTTGTCACAGTTACTTTCTCTTAATTTTTCAAAGTTCATTTTGAATTTCTTTCGCGTAATGCAAGAATCGGAATATTTCAGTAGTGTCTTGTCGTGGTTTACCTTGTCACAGCTACATTCTCATGATTTTTCAAAGTTCGTTTTGGATTTCTTTCGTTGAAACGCAAGAGTTGGAATATTTCAGTAGTGACTTGTTGTGCTTTACCTTGTCACAGTTACATTCTCTTGATTTTTCGAAGTTCACTTTGAATTTCTGTCGTGAAATGCAAGAGTTGGA
This sequence comes from Artemia sp. Qi Xiang Cuo, assembly GCF_049724085.1. Classification (NCBI taxonomy): domain Eukaryota; kingdom Metazoa; phylum Arthropoda; class Branchiopoda; order Anostraca; family Artemiidae; genus Artemia; species Artemia sp. Qi Xiang Cuo. The sequence continues at coordinate 2,471,535 of NC_142796.1, read as the reverse complement.
ATATTTGAGTAGTGTTTTGTTGTGCTTTACCTTGTCACAGTTACATTCTGATAATTTTCATAGTTCATTTTGAATTTCTTTCATTGAAATGCAAGAGTTGGAAATATTTCAGTAGTGTTTTGTTGTGCTTTACCTTGTCACAGTTACATTCTCTTAAATTTTCATAGTTCATTTTGAATTTCTTTCGTGAAATGCAAGAGTTGGAATATTTCAGTAGTGTCTTGTCGGGGTTTACTTTGTCACTGTTACAGTCTCTTGATTTTTCAAAGTCCATTTTCGATTTTTTCCGTTGAAATGAAAGAGTTGGAATATTTCAGTATTGACTTGTTGTGTTTTACCTTGTCACAGTTACATTCTCTTGATTTTTCGAAGTTCATTTTGAATTTCTGTCGTGAAATGCAAGAGTTGGAATATTTCAGTAGTGTCTTGTTGTGCTTTATCTTGTCACAGATACATTCTCTTGATTTTAATAGTTAATTTTGTATTTCTTTCATTGAAATGCAAGAGTTGGAACATATCAGTAGTGTTTTGTTGTGCTTTACCTTGTCACAGTTACATTCTCTTAATTTTTCAAAGTTCATTTTGAATTTCTTTCGTGAAATACAAGAATTAGAATATTTCAGTATTTTCTTGTCGTGGTTTACCTTGTCACAGCTACATTCTCATGATTTTTCAAAGTTCATTTTGAATTTCTGCCGTCACATGCAAGAGTTGGAATATTTCAGTAGTGACTTGTTGTGCTTTACCTTGTCACAGTTACATTCTCTTGATTTTTCGAAGTTCATTTAAAATATCTGTCGTGAAATGCAAGAGTTGGAATATTTCAGTAGTGTTTTGTTGTGATTTACCTTGTCAGAGTTACATTCTGTTCATTTTCAAAGTTCATTTTGAATTTCTTTCATGGAAATGCAAGAGTTGGAATATTTCAGTAGTGTCTTGTCATGGTTTAGCTTGTCACAGCTACGTTCTCATGATTTTTCAAAGTTCATTTTGGATTTCTTTCGTTGAAATGCAAGAGTTGGAATATTTCAGTAGTGACTTGTTGTGCTTTACCTTGTCACAGTTATATTCTATTGATTTTTCGAAGTTCTTTTTGAATTTCTTTCGTGAAATGCAAGAGTTGGAATATTTCAGTAGTGTTTTGTTGTGCTTTACCTTGTCACAGTTACATTCTGTTTATTTTCAAAGTTCATTTTGAATTTCTTTCATTGAAATACAAGATTTGGAATATTTCAGTAGTGTTTTGTTGTGCTTTACCGTGCCCCAGTTACATTATCTTAATTTTCATATTTACTTTCTAATTTATTTGGTTTTATGAAATAATTTGAATTTTTCAGCATTGTAGAGTTCTTGTTTTACTTGTCACGTCTACATTATTTTTATTTTTAGAAGTTCATCTTTAATTTCTGTCGTGAAATGCACGAGTTGGAATAATTCAGTAGTGACTTGTTGTGCTTTACCTTGTCCCAGTTACATTATCTTGATTTTTCGAAGTTCATTTTGAATTTCTGTCGTGAAATGCAAGAGTTGGAATATTTCAGTAGTGTTTTGTTGTGCTTTACCTTGTCATAGTTACATTCTGTTGATTTTCATAGTGCATTTTGAATTTCTTTAAATGAAATGCAAGAGTTGGAATATTTCAGTAGTGTTTTGTTGTGCTTTACCTTGTCACAGTTACATTCTCTTAATTTTTCAAAGTTCATTTTGAATTTCTTTCGTGAAATGCAAGAATTGGAATATTTCACTAGTGTCTTGTCGTTGTTTCACTTCTCACAGCTACTTTCTAATGTTTTTTCAAAGTTCATTTTGGATTTCTTTCGTTGAAATGCAAGATTTGGAATATTTCATTAGTGACTTCTTGTGCTTTACCTTGTCACAGTTACATTCTCTTGATTTTTCGAAGTTCATTTTGAATTTCTGTCGTGAAATGCAAGAGTTGGAATATTTCAGTAGTGTTTTAGTGTGCTTTACCTTGTCACAGTTACATTCTGTTGATTTTCATAATTCATTTTGAATTTCTTTCATTGAAATGCAAGAGTTGGAATATTTCAGTAGTGTTTTGATGTGCTTTACCTTGTCACAGTTACATTCTCTTAATTTTTCAAAGTTCATTTTGAATTTCTTTCGTGAAATGCAAGAATTGGAATATTTCAGTAGTGTCTTGTCGTGGTTTACCTTGTCACAGCTACATTCTCATGAATTTTCATATTAAATCTTGAGTGTCTGTCGCGAAATACTAGAATTGGACTATTTCATTACTGTCTTTTTGTGATTTAACTTGTCACAGTTGAATTATCATTATTTTTCAAAGTTTATTTTGAATTTCTGTCGGAAAATGCAAGAGTTGGATTGTTTCAGTAGTGTTTTGTTGTGCTTTGCCTTGTCACAGTTACATTCTATTGATTTTCATAGTTCATTTTGGATTTTTGTCATTGAAATGCAAGAGTTGGAATATTTCAGTAGTGTTTTGTTGTGCTTAACCTTGTCACAGTTACATTAAGCTGATTTTCCAAGTTCCTTTTGGATTTCTGTCGTTTAAATGAAAGAGTTGGAATAATTCACTAATGTTTTTTTGTGCTTTACATGGTCACAGTTACATTCTCTTAATTTTCTTAAGTTTATTTTGAATTCATTTATTGAAAATAAATAATTAGAATATTTCAGTAGTGTTTTGTTGTGCTTTACCTTAGCTCAGCTACACTCTCTTGAATTTTCAAAGTTCAACTTGAATTTCTGTCGTGAAATGCACGAGTTGGAACATTTCAGTAGTGACTTGTTGGGCTTTGCCTTGTCACAGTTACATTCTCTTGATTTTTAGAAGTTCATTTTGAATTTCTGTCGTGAAATGAAAGAGTTGGAATATTTAAGTAGTGTTTTGTTGTGCTTTACCTTGTCACAGTTACATTCTTTTGATTTTCATAGTTAATTTTGAATTTCTTTCATTGAAATGCAAGAGTTGTAATATTTCACTAGTGTTTTCTTATGCTTTACCTTGTCACAGTTATATTCTCTTTATTTTTGGAAGTTCATTTTGAATTTCTTTCGTGAAACGCAAGAGTTGGAATATTTCAGTAGTGTATTGTTTTAGTTTAACTTGTCACAGCTACATTCTCATGATTTTTCAAGGGTCATTTTGAATTTCTGTCGTGAAATACAAGAGTTGGAATATTTCAGTAGTGACTTGTTGTTCTTTAACTTGTCAAAGTTACATTCTCTTGATTTTTCGAAGTTCATTTTGACTTTCTGTCATGAAATGCAAGAGTTTGAATATTTCAGTAGTGTTTTGTTGTGCTTTACCTTGTCACAGTTACATTCTGTTGATTTTCATAGTTCATTTTGAATTTATTTCATTGAAATGCAAGAGTTTGAATATTTCAGTAGTGTTTTGTTGTGCTTTACCTTGTCAGAGTTACATTCTCTTAATTTTTCAAAGTTTATTTTAAATTTCTGTCGTAAAATGCAAGAATTGGAATATTTTAGTAGTGTATTGTCGTGGTTTACTTTGTCACGGCTACAGTCTCATGATTTTTCAAAGTTCATTTTTGATTTCTTTCGTTAAAATGCAAGAGTTGGAATTTTTCAGTAGTGACTTGTTGTGCTTTACCTTGTCACACTTACATTCTTTTGATTTTTCGAACTTCTTTTTGAATTTCTGTCGTGAAATGCAAGAGTTGGAATATTTCAGTAGTGTGTTTTTGTTCTTTACCTTGTCACAGTTCCATTATCTTGATTTTAATATTTCATTTTTAATTTCATTCATTGAAATTCAAGAGTTGGAATATTTCAGTAGTGATTTGTTGTGCTTTAACTTGTCACAGTTACATTCTCTTAATTTTTCAAAGTTCATTTTGAATTTCTTTCGTGAAATGCAAGAATTTGAATATTTCAGTAGTGTCTTGTCGTGGTTTACCTTATCACAGCTACATACTCATGATTTTTCAAAGTTCATTTTGAATTTCTGTCGTGAAATGCAAGAGTTGGAATATTTCAGAAGTGACTTGTTGTGCTTTACCTTGTCACAGTTACATTCTCTTTATTTTTCGAAATTCATTTTGAATTTCTGTCATGAAATGCAAGAGTTGGAATATTTCAGTAGTGTTTTGTTGTGCTTTGCCTTGTCACAGTTACATTCTGTTGATTTTCATAGTTCATTTTGAATTTCTTTCATTGAAATGCAAGAGTTGGAATATTTCAGTTGTGTCTTGTCGTCGTTTACCTTGTCACAGCTACATTCTCATGATTTTTCAAAGTTCATTTTGGATTTCTTTCGTTGAAATGCAAGAGTTAGAATATTTCAGTAGTGACTTGTTGTGCTTTACCGTGTCACAGTTACATTCTATTGATTTTTCGAAGTTCATTTTGAATTTCTGTCGTGAAATGCAAGAGTTGGAATATTTCAGTAGTGTTTTGTTGTGCTTTACCTTGTCACAGTTATATTCTCTTGATTTTCAGAGTTCAATTTGAAATTCTTTCATTGAAATGCAAGAGTTGGAATATTTTAGTAGTGTTTTGTTGTGCTTTACCTTGTCACAGTTACATTCTCTTAATTTTTCAAAGTTCATTTTGAATTTTTTTCGTGAAATGCAAGAATTGGAATATTTCAGTAGTGTCTTGTCGTGGTTTACCTTGTCACAGCTACATTCTCATGATTTTTCGAAGTTCATTTTGAATTTCTTTCGTGAGATGCAAGATTTGGAATATTTCAGTAGTGACTTGTTGTGCTTTACCTTGTCACAGTTACATTGTGTTGGTTTTTCTAAGTTCATTTTGAATTTATGTCGTGAAATGCAATAGTTGGAATATTTCAGTAGTGTTTTGTCGTGGTTTACCTTGTCACAGTTACATTCTATTGATTTTCATAGCTCATTTTGAATTTCTTTCCTTGAAATGCAAGAGTTGGAATATTTCAGTAGTGTTTTGTTGTGCTTTACCTTGTCACAGTTACATTCTTTTGATTTTCATAGTTCATTTTGAATTTCTTTCATTGAAATGAAAGAGTTGGAATATTTCAGTAGTGTTTTGTTGTGCTTTATCTTGTCACAGTTACAATCTCTTAATTTTTCAAAGTTCATTTTGAATTTCTTTCGTGAAATGCAAGAATTGGAATATTTCAGTAGTGTCTTGTCGTGGTTTACCTTGTCACAGCTACATTCTCATGATTTTTCAAAGTTCATTTTGAATTTCTGTCGTGAACTACAAGAATTGGAATGTTTAAGTATTAACATCTTGTGCTTTACCTTGTCTCAGTTACATTATCATGATTTTTATTTTTACATTTTTATTTAATGTATTGAAATTAAATAGTTGGAATAGTTAAGTAGTGTTTTGTTGTGATTTACCTTGTCACAGTTACATTCTGTTGATTTTGATAGTTCATTTTGAATTTTTTTCATTGAAATGCAAGAGTTGGAATATTTCAGTAGTGTTTTGTTGTGCTTTACCTTGTCACAGTTATATTCTCTTAATTTTTGAAA
>NC_142796.1:2378425-2465561 GCF_049724085.1 Artemia sp. Qi Xiang Cuo | reverse complement strand
ATACACAGACAGTCTAAATATTCTTTTTCTGATAAATGAAAAAATAACTTTACATTCATTTTTTAGATAAATGTACAGGAACTCCCACCACCATTACAATTCGAAGATAATATCCATGACGAATCACAGGAATGGATTACAAATTTGTTAAGTGATTGGTTTGGTGATAATTGTAGTCGTAGTAGTAGCAGTATGCTTCTCAGTCCTGATACCCTCGAGGGTTTGTTGAGTGAGTTTGGGGATTCCAAACCACACAACATCCCCACCATTGAGAAATTTAGTGCAAGACATGAAATCCCCGTACCACCCCCTATCATGTCCGATTTTAATTGTAGTATGCTTCCTCCGAATATGGGGGATAGTTATATTAATGTACCAAGTACATCTACAGGGGGTATGACTCAACCAGCTAACCTCGAATGGGCTGATAGTCTCAGTCCTGATACACTCGAGGGTTTATCGAGTGAGTTGGGGGATTCGACACGACGTAACATCCACATCATTGAGCAAATTGGTGGAGGAAATGAAATCCCCGTAACGCCACCTGTCATACCCGAGTTTAATTTAGTTTACTCTGCCTTGCACAATGTATTTGTTTATAGGGCTGAGTTTGAGGATCCATTTAATTCACTAACATCAGGTAGCATCATAACGGATCCAGGAGACATAGTACACTCCTATGTGGGCAAGATTCGAGCCCTTCTTGAAAGAGTGATTTGGGAGGGTGGTGGGAGGGATGGGATTAAGGCTGCCATCGCACAAAAAATAATTTATTTCAATGAAAAGGCGGATGAGGTGTATGAGCGTTATTTACATACTAAAATGCTACCACTTCATCTGGATCTGAATAATTTTGAGGGGGTTTTTATGGAATGGGTTGACAATATAGTAACAAAATTGGAAAATTATACTGTGTTGGGTTGTGTGTCGTTGTTTTTATTTATTGGGAGTTTGGATATTAATGTGGTTAAATTTAAAAATAATTTTATTTTCAGGGGAGTCGTGGGAGGGGGGCGGTGGGACGAAAATATAATGAAGATTTAAAGGAGTGTAAAGGTGTACAACGATTTCGTTTCGATACAGGGCTTCAATGCTTCAAATATGCATTTCTTGTGGCAGCTCACAAGCCTCTGCAAGAGAATGCTACTAAGACACTGTTGGACAATTATGCAGTTAATGGGAGTCCAAATTTCCCTAAAGTAGATTTTAATTGTTTAAATGATCACTATCCAGTAACACTTAATGAGATAACTATTTTTGAGCGGGCTAATGCACATTTAAAAATCGGTGTTACTGTACTACAATATGAAACAGAACTTGAGGGGGGTGACCGTAAAAAGGGGGTTATATTTCCAGTGAGAGCTCCGTCCATTGAATCAGTGGAACATTGCGTTTGGCTTCTTTACAAGCCAGCCAGTGATCCCAATTCAATTGGACATTTTTTTCCAATACCAAATATTAGTCGGGTTCTGGGGGAGGGTAAAAGGGGACGTAATGGGACATGTTACTATTGTCCAACATGCCTTTCTAGATTCCGGTCAGAAATTAAGGTAAATAATCATATGAAGCATTGCAAGCGTCACGGATGTCAATCTGTGCAAACGGTTAGCAGTGACAGGGCCATCTTGCGATTTAAGAACTTTCAAAATTCACTCCAACAGAGTGAAAAGGTGGCCTTAGACTGCGAATCCACTCTCATAGATGTGTATGATCCATTGAATTCAAATCTTGTTAAAAAACATGAGGTCATTGCAGTCTCTTATGCTCACGCACAAAGAGACTCGTGTAATTCCATCCAATTGGTAGAGGTAGTTTAGAGAATGAATGGTGAGGATTGTATGCTCTCAGCCGTGACAGCACTCATTAAAACAACAAATAAACCGATATCACGGCTGTAAAATACATCCGATCCAATGACTCTATCACCAGAGGAAGAGTTGGTTATTAAAACTGAAAAAAAATGTTGGATATGAAAGGGTGACTTTGTTGAGGGTAATAGGAAAGAGGGAAAAGGGAAATAGGGTAAGGGGAAAGGGGGTAAAGGGATGGTCCACGACCACGATCATTTGGGTAACCCGATTGTATCGGGATTGAGCAATTTTCGTGGAGTGGCACATCAATCGTGTAATTTAAACGTTAGTCAACAAGTGTTTCCAACTGTCTATATACACAATTCCAGCTATGATATGAAATTTATTTTACTGGCATTGGCACGATTGCAACGAGGTGGAGTTGTAGATGGCGCATGGGTAGATGGTTCTTTTTCTTATAATATCATACCCAAGTCGTCTGAAAAGCTGCTGCTCTTAGAATTCAAATGGCAAATAATAGATAACGATAAATTGTGCGTGAATAAGATCCGTCTTTTACACTCCTTTAGTTTCTTCCCCAAATCCCTAAGACAACTCATTGAAGTACAGAAAACTGACGATTTTAATAGTTTCCCCCTTCTTAGGCAATGCCTCCTTAAACAGCACTTTTCAGACGGTGAAATGTATGATTTATTAACGTGTAAGGGCATATATCCATATGACTACTACAACTCCACTGAAAGGCTTTCTGAAGAACAATTGCTGTCCATCGCGTAGTTCTACGATTCACTTTACGAGCGTCAATGCACCACTGCCGATTATGAATTTGCCAAGAGGGTTTGGGCCAAGGGAGGGTGTAAAAACAGGCGGTATTATTGTAAATATACCTGGCAAGTGATGTATTGACGTTGTTGGATATTGTGTGTAAGAACACGGACAAAATTTATGGTGTTTCGGTGGGTTTTAGGGTATTATTTTTCAACTCCTCATCTGGTGATGGATTTAATTCTTAAGATCAGTAAATAGGAAATAGGCTTGATCACCGACGTGGATCAGCATCTATTTGTAGAGAGATCAATGAGGGGAGGGTATTTTTTTCATGGAGATCGTATCCTTGAAACTGATCCGACTGGACAAGACACCGGTGTAAAGTCGGATCCAGTTTTCCTAGATATGAACTCCCTCTATCCGTCGGCAATGTCTCACTATTCTTTGCCGTGTGGAAATTATAAGAGACTTAACGATCCTCGTGCTTCAGATTTCCCCAACATTGCCAATGTTGAGGAGAATGGACCGCAGGGATGGTTTTTTGAAATCGATGGTGAAATACCGGTGGAGCATCATGACTCTGTGAAGGATTTTGTTTTCCCGTGCATAAACAGACCGGTGACTAGGGACTCTTTGAGTCCTTACAAAATTTCTAAGGTAGAGGATGGTGGTGTGCACTGGACAACTTCAAAAAAAAAACTTATCACCGATGTTCATCAGAAAGAGAATATCGTTGTACATCACATTCTTTTGCAGTGGATGGTATCCAACGGTTTCAACGTTAAAGGAATGTATAGAGCCCTCCAATTTAATACAAAAACCCTATTTGAAAACGTTTATTGACACTTTTGTCGGTAAACGTTCCGAAGAGAAAACGAAGGTTGAAAAGGAAATTTTTAAACTCATTTTGAACTCAGCCTTCGGTAAAATGTGTGAGAGTGTACGTAATTGAAGTCGTTGTGACGTTGTGACAGACCCAGAAGAATATGCTCGAATCGTTGCCGATCCAAACTTCACATCATTCACCATCATAGACTCGAATATGGTCCTCTTAAATAGAAAAAAAAGAAATGTAATTCTCAGTAAAAATATTGCAGCTGGCAGCGGAATAACCAAAATATAAAAAAAACTCATGTTGTCATTCTATTACGATGTGTGTAGGTACCAATGGCCGGGAGAGGGAGAAGTTCAGTAAATTATGGGAATACCGATTCACTGTTGCTAAAAGTTAGAACTGCCAATTTATTGGAAGATTTGGAAAAAGGCGTGCACATTAGCTCCCGAATGGACTTTACCAATTGGGACGAGTCCATTTCCCCAGAGCTAGTGAAGCGCCAGGCCCCAAATCAGTTACTAATGTTGAAATCAGAGACGGGGAGCGACTTGATTTCCAATGGTGGACTTGCAGGTCCGAAGGTGTACTGTGTACAAACACACAATGAGGTAATCAAAGAATTCTGCAAGGGGGCACCTAGACACTACGTGAATCAGAATTTCGACATGAATGTATACAGAAACTGTGTGGAAAATAGTATAGTTCCAAGGGCGAAGGTCATGGCGATTCGCTCTTTAAAATTTAAAAACCACACAGTTCGATTTGACAAAATAGCCATGTGTCCCGTGTCGGATAAAGTCTATGTGTGTGTGGATGGTGTGAAGGTGCTACCCCATGGACATTATTTAACTTCTGACCGAAGTGTGTGTCGAGATTATAGACATCACCTCGGTCGTGAAAAAATTAAATAGTAAATGGTTGGGTGGTGGGATTCTTTTTTTTAATAGATTTTTTTTTCAACTCAGCAGTGGGTTTTTTTTCACAACTCAGCAGTAGTTTTTTTCCCAACTAAGCAATTTTTTTTTATAGCAAGGTAGAGTCGTATGTTTTTTCTTCTTTTTTTTTTAATAGAAAAAATGTGTTAAAATTGTTTAAAAATGTTTTTCTTCATGTTATTGTTGTAAAAATAGTGTGAGTTATTGCTATTCGTACTGCATTTTAACTTGTACAAAATGTGATGTCAACAAGTGAAAAATGTTGTTCTTCATGCTATTGTTGTACAAATAGTGTGTGATATTGCTATTCGTGCTGTATTTTAATTTGTATAAAATGTGATGTTAACAAATGGAATTTATTACTGTTGCTATTTATGATGTATTTTAAGTTTTTTTTGTTAATTAATGAAAAAACATGTTTTTCTTGTACTTGTTATTGAATAACGTACTAGGTAGATCTAAGGGAAAATTATTATTATTATTTATTCATTAGAAAAGTATGGTTAACAGTTAGTTGTAGACCGACTATTCTTAATAGCAGCAGTATATATCAATTTAAAACACCATTTAGATCGCTTCTGTGTCGATCGTCAATGTCAGGTAAAACGTTTAAAATGTTTATTAAAAAGTCAGAGATGTACGAAAAAGGAATTTTCAAAGAAATCGATACTACTAGCAGACTCATAAAACCATTAATTATTGACTGAGTGTCAAAATTAATAGGAAAAAAGTACTTTTGCATAGAACAAATTTAACTACACAGATATTTCATAGCATCAAAATGATCTTACAACGTTTCACAGAATCGAGAGACTACTATTGCCATCTACCAACCTATAGCTTTAGATGGCAGCACAGTCCCTCAGACACACGGCTATTGTGTGAGAGACATGCAAAAAAAATAGATATTGATGACAATACTAAACTAACATAGCCACAAAATTCCAAATTATTACACAGAAATACAAAAACCATAGTTGTAGACCGACTATTCTCAATAGCAATATTAAGTATCAATTTAAAACACCATTCAGATCGCTTAGGTGTGGATCTGCAATGTCAGGTAAAACGTTTAGAATGTTTATTAAAAAGTAAGAGATGTATGAAAAAGGAACTTTCAAAGAAATTGATACTACTAGCAGACTCCTAAAAGCCTTAATTATTGACTGAGTGTCAAAATTAGTAGGAAAAAAGTACCTTTGCATAGAGCAAATTCAACTACACAGATATTTCATAGCATCAAAAGGATCTTACAACATTTCACAGAATCAAGAGAGACTACTATTGTCATCTACCAACCTATAGCTTTAGAGGGTAGCACAGTCCCTCAGACTCACGACTATTGTGTGAGAGACATGCAAAAAAACAAAAAAACAATATATATTGATGACAATACTAAAGTAACCTAACCACAAAATCCCACATTATTGCACAGAAATACCAAAACCATAGGTTGGGTTAGGTTAGGCTAGCCTAAGTACGCGCGCGTACGTTTTTGCACAGAAATACCAAAACCGTAGGTTAGGTTAGGCTAGCCGACGTACGCGCGCGTACGTAGGCTAGCCTAACCTAACCTATGGTTTTGGTATTTCTGTGCAATAATGTGGAATTTTGTGGTTAAGTTACTTTAGTATTGTCATCAATATCTATTGTTTTTTTTTTTTGCATGTCTCTCAAACTCTAGTCGTGTGTCTGAGGGACTGTGCTGCCATCTAAAGCTATAGGTTGGTAGATGGCAATAGTAGTTTCTCGATTCTGTAAAATGTTGTAAGATCCTTTTGATGCTATGAAATATCTGTGTAGTTGAATTTGTTCTATGCAAGGGTACTTTTTCCTATTAATTTTGACACTCAGTCAATAATTAATGCTTTTAGGAGTCTGCTAGTAGTATCAATTTCTTTGAAAGTTCCTTTTTCATACATCTCTTAATTTTAAATAAACATTCTAAACGCTTTACCTGACATTGCAGATCCACACCTAAGCGATCTGAATGGTGTTTTAAATTGATACATAATATTGCTATTGAGAATAGTCGGTCTACAACTATGGTTTTGGTATTTCTGTGCAATAATGTGGAATTTTATCGTTATGTTAGTTTAGTATTGTCATCAATATCTATTTTTTTGCATGTCTCTCACACAATAGCCGTGTGTCTGAGGGACTGTGCTGCCATCTAAAGCTATAGGTTGGTAGATGGCAATAGTAGTCTCTCGATTCTGTGAAATGTTGTAAGATCATTTTGATGCTATGAAATATCTGTGTAGTTGAATTTGTTCTATGCAAATGTACTTTTTTCCTATTAATTTTGACACTCAGTCAATAATTATTGGTTTTATGAGTCTGCTAGTAGTATCGATTTCTTTGAAAATTCCTTTTTCATACATCTCTGACTTTTTAATAAACATTCTAAACGTTTTACCTGACATTGACGATCCACACAGAAGCGATCTGAATGGTGTTTTAAATTGATATATACTGCTGCTATTGAGAATAGTCGGTCTACAACTAACTGTTAACAATACTTTTCTAATGAATAAATAATAATAATAATTTTCACTTAGATCTACCTAGTGCGTTATTCAATAACAAGAACAACAAAAACATATTTTTTCATTAATTAACAAAAACAACTTAAAATACATAATAAATAGCAACAGTAATAAATTTCATTTATTAACATCACATTTTATACATCTTAAAATACAGCACGAATAGCAATATCACACACTATTTGTACAACAATAGCATGAAGAACAACATTTTTCACCTGTTGACATCACATTTTGTACAAGTTAAAATACAGTATGAATAGCAATAAATCACACTATTTTTACAACAATAATATCAAGAACAAAATTTTTAAACAATTTGAACAAATTTTTTATATTTACAACAAAAGAAAAAAAACATACGACTCTACCTTGCTATAAAAAAACTGCTGAGTTGGAAAAAAAACTACTGATGAGTTGTGAAAAAAAAAACCACTGCTGAGTTGAAAAAAAATCTATTAAAAAAAAAAGAATCCCACCACCAAACCATTTACTATTTAATTTTTTCCCGACCGAGGCGATGTCTATAATCTCGACACACTCCTCGGTCAGAAGTTAAATAATGTCCATGGGGTAGCACCTTCACACCATCCGCACACACATAGATTTTATCCAACACGGGACATGTGGCTATTTTGTCAACTCGAACTGTGTAGTTTTTAAATTTTAAAGAGCGAATCGCCATGACCTTCGCCCATGGAACTATACTATTTTCCACACAGTTTCTGTATACAGCCATGTCGAAATTCTTATTCACGTAGTGTCTAGGCACCCTTTTGCAGACTTTTTTGATTACCTCGTTGTGTGTTTGCACACAGTACACCTTCGGACCTGCAAGCACACCACTGGAAATCCAGTCACTCCCCGTCTCTGATTTTAACATTAATTACTGATTTGAGACCTGAAGCCTGACTAGCTCCGGATAAATGGACTCCTCCCAATTGGTAAAGTCCATTAGAGAGCCAATTTGAACGCCTTTTTCCAAATCTTGCAATAAATTCACTGTTCGAACTTTTCGCAAAAGTGAATAGGTCTCACCGTCATCTGCTTGAACTGCTCCCTCCCCTGGCCCGTGGCACCTACACACATCGTAATAGAATGACAACATGAGTTTATTTTATATTTCGGTTATTGCGGTGCCAGCTGCAATATTTTTATTTAGAATTATGTTTCTTTTTTTTCTATTTAAGAGGACCATATTGGAGTCTATGATGGTGAATGATGTAAAGTTTGGATCGGTAACGATTCGAGCACATTCTTTTGGGCCAGTCACAACGTCATATTGACTTCAATTGTGTACACTATCACACATTTTGCCGAGGGCTGAGTTGAAAATGAGTTTAAAAGTTTCCTTTTCAACCTTCGTTTTCGCTTCGGAACTTTTATCGACAAAAGTGTCAATAAACCTTTCAAATAGGGTTTTTGATCAAATTGGAGGGCTCTATGTATCCCTGTGACGTTGAAACCGTTGGCTAGCACCCACCGCAAAAGAACGTGATGTACAAGGATATTCTCTTTCGGATGAAGGTCAGTGATAAGTTTTTGTTTTGAAGGTGTCCAGTGCACACCACCATTCTCTACCTTAAAAATATTGTATGGACTCAAAGAGTCCCTAGTCACCGCTGTGTTTATGCACGGGAAAACAAAATCCTTCACCGAGTCATGATGCTCCACGGGTATTTAAACATCGATTTCAAAAAACCATCCCCGCGGTCCATTCTCCTCAACATTGGCAATGTTGGGGAAATCTGAAGCACGAGGATCGTTAAGCAATTTATAATTTCCCCACGGCAAAGAGTAGTGAGACATTGCCGACGGATAGAGGGAGTTCATATCCAGGAAAACTGCAGTTGGAAAGTTGGAAAATATCAAATATGAATTTTTTGTGTTTTAAGTGTGTTTCATGACATTCTAAGAGATGTAAAAAAATTAAAAAAAAAGGGGGGGGGTTGATGGGGGTTGGAGTAAGGGGGTTGGAGGGAGGGGTTTGGAGGGAGTGTGTTGGAGGGAGGGGGTTGGAGGGATGGGGGTGGACGATTGTGGCACTTTGGGCCGGTGGGGAACGAATGTGGGGCCGGTGGGGAATGAATGTGTGGCTGGTGGGGAATGAATGTGGGGAACTTTGGTCCGGAATAAAAAATAGGTATGATTTAACTCATGTGCTAAGCTCGCAAGCCATTTAAATATAGTGTTTACATACTTTTTTTTCTTGTTTTGATATTGCTCTTTACCGACCTCTGGAGATCCAGGTTCAAAAAATATTTAACAATCTGTTAACTATAATAATGTCTGTATAAATTTTAGTAGAATTATTTTCTTTACCCACTATAAATATAAAAGAATAACTTACTTCTTGCGTGTAGCTTTCGACAATATTCCTTTTATTTGAATGCATCATTATATTTCAAATGCTAATTCTGAACTGAGATGATTACAAATTGTCAGAGTTTTTATACCCGTATTCAAAGTCAAACATAAGTCAATCACATCTATCAATTAAAAGATAGCAGACAGATATGAAGTTACTATAGTATAAAAGAATCATCACGCACTTTGAACAATGATCAATACAAATTTTCACGGTGGTGAAATTCCGGTCATTACACTGTCTGCTTGTATTGGCGGGACTGTCTTGTTGTAAGCATTGTAGCTATATGGGAGACAACCCGCTTGTAATCGTTATAGCTATATGGGGAGACATCCCCGTTGTAATCATTATATACAGACTACTGACAAGGATCGTTATTTACTTACCATTTATTACTATGAAGAATTTGTTTGTTTTTTTTTGTTTTTTTTTTGCTCCAACCAAATCATATAGAAAAAAATTTGTGGAAAACTTGTTAGGGGTCACTCAGTCACAAATTAGAACTTATATTTTTCCAATTACAAATTAGAACTTATATTTTTACAAATTAGAACTTATATTAAAATATTTATATTTTATATTTATAGAAAAAAAAATTTTCACTTATTTGTTTGCACACTACTTGACGGGGCTTTCTAAGGATAGGCTGTACGAAAATGTGGTTCAATGCCACTTTCTAGGGATATAGCGAGAGAAAGCTTGAGATGGCTAGGGCAGGTTCTGCGGATGAAGGATGAGGGATTGCCGAATATAGTCCTTTTTGGGCAACCGTCTAGGGCTCAACGAAAAGCAGATCGTTTGTGTTTGGGGTGGGAGGATGTCAAAAAAAAGATTTAAGGAAAATGGGAACTTCCTGGGAGGATGCAAAGACGAGGGCTTTGAATAGATTGGGATGGAGGAGGAGCATGTGTTGCTGTGTTGGCCTCAGGAGGCTTGGTACTGCGGTGAATCGTTAGTAGTAGTAGTACTAGCAGTATTTAATCTATAGCTCTCATTAATGTTTTAATTTCATATTAATTAATCTTATTTTCTTCTGATTACCATTGAATATATTATTCAGGAAAAATATATGCAAAATCAATCTTTCTTCTGCCAAAGTTTTTTTCGCTACGTAAACTAAAACAGAACATCTGTTGGTTCGCAGACTATTTTCTTTTTTTTCATCATTCCACAAAGAAATTGTTTCTTTTCGACATCGAACCATGGCCTTTATAATTCCGTATCACCTTTCTTATACAAAAGATTTAATCAAAATGTTCTATGCTATTTCGCAGAACAACCTATATCAAGTAGTTTATGGTAACGAACTGTAAGTAAGGAGCGACCTGGCTCAATAGTAACCGAAACTCTAAAAAACGGAATTTTGATACCAATAGATTTATCAAAAGAATCAAACTGTATGCTGATTTCAAAAAGTCTTAGTCTTACGTCGGGGGTTACTAGTAGTAAGTATCTATTGAATTTGCTTAGACATATAGCAATCTCCATGTTATTTGCATGCCCCTATAGGAATTCAACATTCCATGGCACTTTTCCATGGCAAATTACCAGACTGGTTATTAGAAAAGGTTTTTTAGGGAAAGCTGTCAATCACCCATGTGTTATCCACAGTTCCATTTTTGAAGTCTGTTGAAACAGTTTGACGTGTTTGGGGAGATTACGTTCATTGGCGTTTGATTAACATTTGCAAAAAAAGGGGTAATTAGTGATTGGATAATTTTTTAACGTGAAATCTCTGAATAAAATATTTTTGGAGCATGTACTTGACGATGGATAAAAGGAATAAGGTGATTAGCAATTACGAGCGAGAATTCCCCCACTTGTTCCTGGCAGTAGGCTATGCATATCAAATTACTGTACTTTGGGCCGACTTGCTAGCGAAAATGGATTCTATGGGTCGTATAGGAATTGTACATTTTGAATATCTTTCGTGAAATGCAAGAGTTGGAATGCTTCGGTAGTATTTTGTGGTGCTTTACCTTGTCACAGTTACATTCTGTTGATTTTCATAGTTCATTTTGAATTTCTTTCATTGAAATGCAAGAGTTGGAATATTTCAGTAGTGTTTTGTTTTTCTTTACCTTGTCACAGTTACATTCTATTGATTTTTAAAATTTCATTTTGAATTTCTTTCTTGAAATGCAAGAATTGGAATATTTCAGTAGTGTCTTGTCGTGGTTTACCTTGTCACAGCTACATTCTCATGATTTTTCAACGTTCATTTTGAATTTCTGTCGTGAAATGCAAGTTGGAATATTTCAGTAGTGACTTGTTGTGCTTTACCTTGTCAGAGTTACATTCTCTTGATTTTTCGAAGTTCATTTTGAATTTCTGTCGTGAAATGCAAGAGTTGGAATATTTCAGTAGTGTTTTGTTGTGCTTTACCTTGTCACAGTTACATTCTATTGATTTTCATAGTTCATTTGGAATTTCTTTCATTGAAATGCAAGAGTTAGAATATTTCAGTAGTGTTTTGTTGTGCTTTACCTTGTCACAGTTACATTCTCTTAATATTTCAAAGTTCATTTTGAATTTCTTTCGTGAAATGCAAGAATTGGAATATCGTTTCTTCAACTGAAAGTAAGGAGCAACATCAAAACTTAAAAACGGACAGAAAATAGAGGCTGTTAAAATCATATTGAGCCTGTTCATGAGACACCAGTAAAAATTGTGTATGATTCAAAATGGAATAATGATTATTCTACTGATTACGAACTAAGATAAGACAATCACTCCATTATCAAGAGAGAACATGGTGAACTATTTAATGGAACAGATTCAAAATGTCCAAAGTTAATCATTGATATTAATAATCTATCATAATATATTTTTGTATTAATATTCTACATAGCATTATTTCATTAAAAATATTACATTGTTATGTGTTCATTATTTTTTAGAGTAAGCTAGCATATCAAGCGTTTAGAATGTCCATTAAAACATCAGAGATGTAAGAAAATGAATTTGCGTACATCTATTGTCAGACAAACAATTTTCATAAAATCTGAGCTAATAAGTGTTTTTTGACCGTAAACTCTAGTTTTTTGTAAGAAAATTATGGAAAATAAAATTTTCTGGTTCAAATTTGAAAATTAATTACATTTATGTATATAAAAATAAAACTATTTAAGTAAAAAGCGTGCTAAAAATTGTTTTTTGAACATAATAGCTATTTTCCTTTACGAGGATTAGGGAGATTACATGTCTTTAGTTCAAATGTGAAAATGAAGTCCAGTTTGGATACTCATAATGATTAGAATTGTTGCTTCTAATTCAATATTTTTTTTTCCAATAAAACAAACTATTTTTTTTTAAACTTCAAAATTATTCAACTTTATTTATTTTTTATTTTTTTCTTTTGTACATATCTTAAAATGACAAAATATCTTTCTTGAATTCACCTCTTGGATATACAATATAGAAATTATAAAAAAAATGTAATTTCCAGACTTCATTTGCTTGCAAGAGATACCGAGAGTTCTATAACTCTTCCCCGCAATTAATTCTAAGGGTTTTATGACTCCTCCCCAAAATGAATTCAGATGCTTTTAGGAGTCATCCCCCTAGCCCTAACTCCATTCGACCTTGAGCGAAGGTATAAAAGTTTGATGATGTATTTCTCTTCTTAACAAGTACATTAATACCTTCCAAGATGATAGGACTCTATGACACAGAATTTATCGGTTTGAAAAAATTATCTTGTGGTGTTATATTTGAATGTGCATTTTTATTATTGTCAATGGAACTTGAAGAAATTGACTGTTATCATTGGATAGTGAACTACAACATGTATGAGTATGATAAAAGCTTGTGGAGTACTACGTTACATCGTATAAACAGACTGGGATTCTACGATAGAGTGATTACACCACTTAATAATAGTGGTCAGGAACTGAGAAATGTCCAGGAGGAAGTCAGTGAAATTTGCAGCTTTTTCGGGGTTGAAACACTCTATGTAAAGGGTAATGTACCTACAGATAAAGTTTTAATTCAAAAGTGCGACCCTAGGATTCCACTTTTCAATCTAGAAGAAATTAAGTCTCCTAAATTTGAAGGGGTTTATCATCGTCCTGAAGACGAGGTCAGGTTTTTCGCGCACTGGATACCTAAGGTCATACCTCATCGTGATAAATGCATTAAACATGGTAAGAACTATTTCATATCATGGGACCTTCGTGTTTGGATGTTTAAGTGTGGACATATCTATGACTATGCGTCATAATATAATTTCGTATTAATATTCTACATAGTATTATTTCATTGAAAATATATTATGCATTATATTGTTATTTTTTCATTACTTTTAGAGTAAGCTAGCATATCAACAGTTTAGAATGTATATTAAAACATCGGAGATTTGATAAAAGGAATTTGCATACATCTATTGTCAGACACATGAGGTAACATTGACAAAATCTAGGTATCAGAATGAATAAATTCCTTATCAACATCCGTTGTTGGATATGTCATTATGTCATTATGAAAAAATTGTAAGTAGGTAAGTAAGTAAGGTAATACACAATACGGATACACAAAAATATGCAAAGTCGACATAGTTTTATTTCATTTTTTAAGGTTAATTTAGACGAGGTTACGTGCGCGCACGAAACTACGGCCTAATTAACCTTAAAAAATTAAATAAAGCCATGTTGACTTTGCATATTTTATTAAAAATATCCGACAATTTATGCAGTAAAATCATAGAGTTTGTTACTTACTTAAGTACATTTTTTTTCCATAATTTCTTGAATTAAATTTCTGTATTGTGCATCCAAATGGGGAATTCAAGAAAGAGTTTGTTACTTACTTGCGATTTTTTCATAATTTCTTGAATAAAGTACCTGTATTGTGTATCCAAGGGATGACTTCAAGAAAGAGTGTGTTACTTACTTACAAATATTTTCATATTTTCTTGAATGAAATGTCTTCTTTGTGTATCCAAGAGGTGAATTCAAGAAAGAGTTTGTTACTTACTTACTTACCTACTTACAATTTTTTCATAATGACATAATGACATATCCAACAACGGATGTTGTTAAAGAATTTATTCATTCTGATACCTAGATTTTGTCATTTTTACCTCATGTGTCTGACAATAGATGTATGCAAATTCCTTTTCTCAAATCTCCGATGTTTTAATATAAATTCTATACTGTTGATATGCTAGCTTACTCTAAAAATAATGAAAATATAGCAATGTAATGCATAAAATATTTTTAATGAAATAATGCTATGTAGAATATTAATACAAAATTATATTATGACACATAGTCATACAAACATTCACTCTTAAACATCCAGAAACGATGGTCCCATGATATGGAATAGTTTTTACCATGTCTAATGCATTTATCACGATCAGGTATGACCTTAGGCATCCAGTGCACGAAGAACCTGACCTCGTCTTCAGGACGATGATAAACCCCTTCAAATTTAGGACACTTAAATTTTTCTATATTGTAAAGTGGAATCCTAGGGTCAAACTTTTGAATTAAAACTTTATATGTAGGTACATTACCCTTTACATAGAGTGCTTCAACCCCAAAAAAGCTGCAAATTTCACTGACTTCCTCCTGGACATTTCTCAGTTCCTGACCACTATTATTAAGTGGTGTAATCACTCTATCGTAGAATCCCAGTCTGGTTATACGATGTAATGTAGTACTCCACAAGCTTTTATCATACTCATACATGTTGTAGTTCACTATCCAATGATAACAGTCAATTTCTTCAAGTTCCATTGACAATAATAAAAATGCACATTCAAATATAACACCACAAGATGATTTTTTCAAACCGATAAATGCTGTCTGATAGAGTCCTATCATCTTGGAAGGTATTAATGTACTTGTTAAGAAGAGAAATGCATAATCAAACTTTTATACCTTTGCTCAAGGTCGAATGGAGTTATGGCTAAGAGGGATTACTCCTAAAACCATCTGAATTCATTTTGGGAAGGAGTCATTAAATCCTTAGGATTTATTGCGGGGACGAGTCAAAGAACTCTCGATATCTCTTGCACGCAAATGAAGTCTTGAAATTACATTTTTTTTTTATAATTTCTATATTTTGTTTCCATGAGGTAAATTCAAGAAAGATATTTTGTCATTTTAAGATATGTACAAAAGAAAAAGATGTAAATAAATAAAGTTGAATAATTTCGAAGTTTAAAAAAAATAGTTTGTTTTATGAAAAAAAAAATGATTGAATTAGAGCCATCAGTCCTCATCATTATGAGTATCCAAAACTGGACTTAAGTTTCACATTTGAACTAGAGAATTGTATTTTCCATAATTTTCTTACAAGAAACTAGAGTTTACGGTCAAAGAACCCTTATTAGCTCAGATTTTAAGGAAGTAGTTTTATTTTTCGATCCAAAAATAGACTTAAGTTACACATTTGAACCAGAGAATTGTATTTTCCATAATTTTCTTACAAAAAACTAGAGTTTACGGTCAAAAACCCTTAATAGCTCAGATTTTACGGAAATAGTGTGTCTGACAATAGATGTACGCAAATTCCTTTTCTTACATCTGTGATGTTTTAATGGACATTCTAAACGCTTGATATGCTAGCTTACTCTAAAAAATAATGAACACATAACAATGTAATATTTTGAATGAAATAATGCTATGTAGAATATTAATACAAAAATATATTATGATACATTATTAATATCAATGATTAACTTTGGACATTTTGAATCTGTTCCATAAAATAGTTCACCATGTTCTCTCTTGATAATGGAGTTATTGTCTTCTCTTTGTTCGTAATCAGTAGAATAATCATTATTCCATTTTGAATCATACACAATTTTTACTGGTGTCTCATGAACAGGCTCAATATGCTTTTAACAGCCTCTATTTTCTGTCCGTTTTTAAGTTTTGATGTTGATCCTTACTTTCAGTCGAAGAAACGATATTCCAATTCTTGCATTTCACGAAAGAAATTCAAAATGAACTTCAAAAAATCAAGAGAATGTAACTGTGACAAGGTAAAGCACAACAAGTCACTACTGAAATATTCCAACTCTTTCATTTCACGACAGATATTCAAAATGAACTTTGAAAAATCATGAGAATGTAGCTGTGACAAGGTAAACCACGACAATACAGAAGAGAATATCCAGAAGAGATAATAACATTCAAGAATAATAACCTGAGAGGTCACGAGTTTAAGCTAACTGAAGAACGTTTCAGAAGAGATGTTGGGAGATGGGTATTCAGCAACCGTATTGTCTCCGAGTGGAATGCACTACCCTCAGACACTGTTAACTCAGATTCAGTCAATGCATTTAAGAACAAAATTGACAAACATTATAGTGATAAAGCATTTAATTATTTACATTTTTGTAGATAGAGGCGCAAGCCTGTTTTCGCAATATATTATTATTATTAATACACTACTGAAATATTCCAATTCTTGCATTTCACGAAAGAAATTCAAAATGAACTTTGAAAAATTAGGAGAATGTAACTGTGACAAGGTAAAGCACAACAAGTCACTACTGAAATATTCCAACTCTTGTATTTCAACGAAAGAAATCCAAAATGAACTTTGAAAAATCAAGAGAATGTAACTGTGACAAGGTAAACCACGACAAGACACTACTGAAATATTCCAATTCTTGCATTTCACGAAAGAAATTCAAAATGAACTTTGAAAAATTAAGAGAATGTAACTGTGACAAGGTAAAGCACAACAAAACACTACTGATATATTCCAACTCTTGCATTTCAATGAAAGAAATTCAAAATGAACTATGAAAATCAACAGAATATAACTGTGACAAGGTAAAGCACAACAAAACACTACTGAAATATTCCAACTCTTGCATTTCACGACAGAAATTCAAAATGTACTTTGAAAAATCAAGAGAATGTAACTGTGACAAGGTAAAGAACAACAAGTCACTACTAAAATATTCCAACTCTTGCATTTCACGACAGAAATTCAAAATGACCTTTGAAAAATCGTGAGAATGTAGCTGTGACAAGGTAAACCACGACAAGACACTACTGAAATATTCCAATTCTTGCATTTCACGAAAGAAATTCAAAATGAACTTTCAAAAATTAAGAGAATGTAACTGTGACAAGGTAAAGCACAACAAAACACTACTGAAATATTCCAACTCTTGCATTTCAATGAAAAAAATTCAAAATGAACTATGAAAATCAACAGAATGTAACTGTGACAAGGTAAAGCACAACAAAACACTACTGAAATATTCCAACTCTTGCATTTCAATAAATGAATTAAAAAATAAAATATAAAAATCAAGAGAATGTAACTGTGACAAGGTAAAGCACAACAAGTCACTACTGAAATATTCCAACTATTGCATTTCACGACAGAAATTCAAAATGAACTTTGAAAAATCATGAGAATGTAGCTGTGACAAGGTAAACCACAACAAGACACTACTGAAATATTCCATTTCTTGCATTTCACGATAGGACTTCAAAAATGAACTTTGAAAAATTAAGAGAATGTAACTGTGACAAGATAAAGCACAACAAAACACTACTGAAATATTCTAACTCTTGCATTTTAATGAAAGAAATTCAAAATGAACTATGAAAATCAACAGAATGTAACTGTGACAAGGTAAAGCACAACAAAACACTACTGAAATATTCCAACTCTTACATTTCAATGAAAGAAATTCAAAATGAACTATGAAAATCAACAGAGTGTAACTGTGACAAGGTAAAGCACGACAAAACACTACTGAAATATTCCAACTCTTGCATTTCACGACAGAAATTCAAAATGAACTTCGAAAAACCAAGAGAATGTAACTGTGGCAAGGTAAAGCACAACAAGTCACTACTGAAATATTCCAAATCTTGCATTTCACGAAAAAAATTCAAAATGAACTTTGAAAAATTAAGAGAATGTAACTGTGACAAGGTAAAGCACAACAAAACACTACTGAAATATTCCAACTCTTGCATTTCAATGAAAGAATTTCAAAATGAACTATGAAAATCAAGAGAATATAACTGTGACAAGGTAAAGCACAACAAAACACTACTGAAATATTCCAACTCTTGCATTTCACGACAGAAATTCAAAATGAACTTCGAAAAATCAATAGAATGTAACTGTGACACGGTAAAGCACAACAAGTCACTACTGAAATATTCTAACTCTTGCATTTCAACGAAAGAAATCCAAAATGAACTTTGAAAAATCATGAGAATGTAGCTGTGACAAGGTAAACGACGACAAGACACAACTGAAATATTCCAACTCTTGCATTTCAATGAAAGAAATTCAAAATGAACTATGAAAATCAACAGAATGTAACTGTGACAAGGCAAAGCACAACAAAACACTACTGAAATATTCCAACTCTTGCATTTCACGACAGAAATTCAAAATGAACTTTGAAAAATCAAGAGAATGTAACTGTGACAAGGTAAAGCACAACAAGTCACTACTGAAATATTCCAACTCTTGCATTTCACGACAGAAATTCAAAAAGAACTTTGAAAATTCATGAGAATGTAGCTGTGACAAGGTAAACCACGACAAGACACTACTGAAATATTCCAATTCTTGCATTTCACGAAAGAAATTCAAAATGAACTTTGAAAAATTAAGAGAATGTAACTGTGACAAGGTAAAGCACAACAAAACACTACTGAAATATTCCAACTCTTGCATTTCAATTAAATAAATTAGATATTGAGTATTAAAATCAAGAGAATGTAACTGTGACAAGGTAAAGCACAACAAAACACTACTGAAATATTCCAACTCTTGCATTTCACGACAGAAATTCAAAATGAAATTCGAAAAATCAAGAGAATGTAACTGTTACAAGTTAAAGCACAACAAGTCACTACTGAAATATTCCAACTCTTGCATTTCAACGAAAGAAATCGAAAATGAACTTTGAAAAATCAAGAGAATGTAGCTGTGACAAGGTAAACCACGACAAGACACTACTGAAATATTCCAATTCTTGCATTTCACGAAAGAAATTCAAAATGAACTTTGAAAAATTAAGAGAATGTAACTCTGACAAGGTAAAGCACAACAAAACACTACTGAAATATTCCAACTCTTGCATTTCAATGAAAGAAATTCAAAATGAACAATTAAAATCAACAGAATGTAACTATGACAAGGTAAAGCACAACAAAACACTACTGAAATATTCCAACTCTTGCATTTCACGACAGAAATTCAAAATGAACTTCGAAAAATCAAGAGAATGTAACTGTGACAAGGTAAAGCCCAACAAGTCACTACTGAAGTATTCCAACTCTTGCATTTCACGACAGAAATTCAAAATGAACTTTGAAGAATCGTGAGAATGTAGCTGTGACAAGGTAAACCACGACAAGACACTACTGAAATATTCCAATTCTTGCATTTCACGAAAGAAATTCAAAATGAACTTTGAAAAATTAAGAGAATGTAACTGTGACAAGCTAAAGCACAACAAAACACTACTGAAATATTCCAACTCTTGCATTTCAATGAAAAAAATTAAAAATGAACTATGAAAATCAACAGAATGTAACTGTGACAAGGTAAAGCACAACAAAACACTACTGAAATATTCCAACTCTTGCATTTCACGACAGAAATTAAAAATGAACTTCTAAAAATCAAGAGAATGTAAATGTGACAAGGTAAAGCACAACAAGTCACTACTGAAATATTCCAACTCTTGCATTTCACGACAGAAATTCAAAATGAACTTTGAAAAATCATGAGAATGTAGCTGTGACAAGGTAAACCACGACAAGACACTACTGAAATATTCCAATTCTTGCATTTCACGAAAGGAATTTAAAATGAACTTTGAAAAATTAAGAGAATGTAACTGTGACAAGATAAAGCACAACAAAACATTACTGAAATATTCCAACTCTTGCATTTCAATGAAAGAAATTCAAAATGAACTATGAAAATCAACAGAATGTAACTGTGACAAGGTAAAGCACAACAAAACACTACTGAAATATTCTAACTCTTGCATTTCAATGAAAGAAATTCAAAATAAACTATGAAAATCAACAGAATGTAACTGTGACAATGTAAAGCAAAACAAAACACTACTGAAATATTCCAACTCTTGCATTTCACGACAAAAATTCAAAATGAACTTCGAAAAATCAAGAGAATTTAACTGTGGCAAGGTAAAGCACAACAAGTCACTACTGAAATATTCCACCTCTTGCATTTCACGACAGAAATTCGAAATGAACTTTGAAAATTCATGAGAATGTAGCTGTGACAAGGTAAACCACGACAAGACACTACTGAAATATTCCAATTCTTGCATTTCACGAAAGAAATTCAAAATGAACTTTTAAAAATTAAGAGAATGTAACTGTGACAAGGTAAAGCACATCAAAACACTACTGAAATATTCCAACTCTTGCATTTCAATGAAAGAAATTCAAAATGAACTATGAAAATCAAGAGAATGTAACTGTGACAAGGTAAAGCACACCAAAACACTACTGAAATATTCCAACTCTTGCATTACACGACATAAATTCAAAATGAAATTCTAAAAATCAATAGAATGTAACTGTGACAAGGTAAAGCTCAACAAGTCAATACTGAAATATTCCAACTCTTGCATTTCAATGAGAGAAATACAAAATGAACTTTGAAAAATCATGAGAATGTAGCTGTGACAAGGTAAACCACGACAAGACACTACTGAAATATTCCAATTCTTGCATTTCACGAAACAAATTCAAAATGAACTTTGAAAAATTAAGAGAATGTAACTGTGACAAGGTAAAGCACAACAAAACACTACTGAAATATTCCAACTCTTGCATTTCAATGAAAGAAATTCAGAATGAACTATGAAAATATTCCAACTCTTGCTTTTCACGACAGAAATTCAAAATGAACTTTGAAAAATCATGAGAATGTAGCTGTGACAAGGTAAACCACGACAAGACACTACTGAAATATTCCAATTCTTGCATTTCACGAAAGAAATTCAAAATGAACTTTGAAAAATTAAGAGAATGTAACTCTGACAAGGTAGAGCACAACAAAACACTACTGAAATATTCCAACTCTTGCATTTCAATGAAAGAAATTCAAAATGAACTATGAAAATCAACAGAATGTAACTGTGACAAGGCAAAGCACAACAAAACACTACTGAAATATTCCAACTCTTGCATTTCACGACAGAAATTCAAAATGAACTTCGAAAAAACAAGAGAATGTAACTGTGACAAGGTAAAGCACAACAAGTCACTACTGAAATATTCCAACTCTTGCATTTCAAGACAGAAATTCAAAATGAACTTTGAAAAATCATGAGAATGTAGCTGTGACAAGGTACACAACGAGAAGTCACTACTGAAATATTCCAATTCTTGCATTTCACGAAAGAAATTCAAAATGAACTTTGAAAAATTAAGAGAATGTAACTGTGACAAGGTAAAGCACATCAAAACACTACTGAAATATTCCAACTCTTGCATTTCAATGAAAGAAATTCAAAATGAACTATTAAAATCAAGAGAATGTAACTGTGACAAGGTAAAGCACACCAAAACACTACTGAAATATTCCAATTCTTTCATTTCACTAAATAAATTAAAAATTAACTTATTAAGATCAAGAGAATGTAACTGTGACAAGGTAAAGCACAACAAGTCACTAATGAAATATTCCAACTCTTGCATTTCAACGAAAGAAATCCAAAATGAACTTTGAAAAATCATGAGAATGTAGCTGTGACAAGGTAAACAACGACAAGACACTACTGAAATATTCCAATTCTTGCATTTCACGAAACAAATTCAAAATGAACTTTGAAAAATTAAGAGAATGTAACTGTGACAAGGTAAAGCACAACAAAACACTACTGAAATATTCCAACTCTTGCATTTCAATGAAAGAAATTCAAAATGAACTATGAAAATCAACAGAACGTAACTATGACAAGGTAAAGCACAACAAAACACTACTGAAATATTCCAACTCTTGCATTTCACGACAGAAATTCAAAATGAACTTCGAAAAATCAAGAGAATGTAACTGTGACAAGAGAATGTAAACTACTCTTTCATGGGCCAGGAGGATGCAGACCAATCAGCGTAAGCGTGAACTGAATGGGCCACAATAACAATTCACTAGCTTTTAATATCCCGCTGTGGCATCGTGAACTTATAATTTTAACGCGTATTTTTTAATGATTTAAAGTCTTAAAAATTTTTTCAAGATTTAAAGCTTTGAAAAATCAAATCTTTTAAAGCGCGGCTGAAAGCACTTACAGGAGAAAAAGAATATGTACCTGCTAACAAAACAGATGACATATCATGTTATCTAACAATCATGTTCATAAAATTTTCTAATCAGGACTCGACTGTTTAGGATGGAAAAAATAAGCTATGATAAACTAAATCGGTTGGATTTGAAATTTTAATTGATATTTCATTTTGGGCAAATATTTTAACTGAAAGTTGCGGTTACAAAGTGGACCTTACATACGTTTTTATGAACAATATTTAAAACCCTAATTGCAACTCTTCATTGAACGTTTGAGTCGTAAATATTGGCTCTCTGACCCAAATAGGTTCCCGATCACTGGCCTAGGGTGCCAAAAACTATTGAGCCAGCCCTGATACAGACCCGCAAAATCAGCAAAGTTTTGAATAGGTCTACTGCATAGGGCTGTATACAGGCAATAGGAGCGACCGGCTAGTATGCAATTGATACAGTAGCACCAATTATATTTGAATAAAGTACTCAAAGGAAAATCAATTGGTGCTCTTTTGTTGCTGTTGTAGGTAGTTTTTTTTTATGTCGTACATCTATATTTACTACTTCCCCTCTATATTTACCTCTTTGAGATCAATCTGAAAAAACCTCTATTCATCTTCTTCTTCTTCAGATGTGGACTTTACACTTTACATTATTTAGCCATCTCCTTATGTTCCATGTCTTGCCGCAATTGAGTATTGGGGTGCTGTTAGCTAAAACTCTAGATTTATGGCGATATGCCACTTGTTTCTCGGCGTAGAAATATAAAAATGAAAATTTGGAGTTCTGAACTTATTGAAAGGGTTTCCCCCACCAAGCTCTTGGTAACAGGTTTTAGCTTATGGAACTTCAAGCAGTTTACTAGCTTTAGTTAATCTTATTTAAAAACATGACACTTACTAGGATCCCCACGAAATTTCAGTGCTACCAGGGTTGTTTTTTTTACCAAAATTTACATACGAATATTCCCCTTTTCGTATTTTTAAACCTTTTTAATGACTTTTTTTTCTATTTTTTATTCTTTTTTCTATTTCTATTTTTTCCTATTTTCTTTTTTTTTTACTCCGCTCTTCTCAGTGCTCATAATGATACTGATCACTACCATCAGATAAATTGACGTTGATTGGCAGCTGTTCCCTTGATTGGCATGCATTATCTACAATATCATAGCTTGATTCTGCTATTTATTTAGGATTCTTTCACTTCTAAGTTGTCTTCCAAATCAGACTCCTTTCCATAATCAAATCTAACGTTTTATCACTAAAACGTTCTTATACAAAATTCTTCTCTTTTCTTTTCTCTTTTCTTTTTGAAAAAATAGACAACTGAGAAGGACAAAAAATAATTTAACGTAATTACCATTTATTACCATAATAATAACGTTATTACCATTTAAAGCAGCTTAAAAAACTGCCTTTGAAGAGAACAGCACCAATTCACAAAAATTTCGTGGGGGAAAGGTAAATTTTTCGATTTTTATGAACATCAGAAAACTTATATTTCAAAATCTATAGGGGTAAATTGCCCACCCCCGTATTTACATCCTTATTTAAAAAGCCCCTTTAAGAAAATGGTAAATTAGAAAATGGTAAATATGAGGCATGCTGTGGATGACAAAAAACATATTTTTCATTTATATTCTTAGTTGTTTTTCATACAACTACATTTATTCAAAACTTGGGAAATGTATAAAACAACAAATTCGCACTCATCCAAGGCGATATTTATCACAGCTTCACAGAGACACATCAAAAAATTACCAAGTTACAAAAATAGAATTTACACTAGTTCCTTATTTTTAGAACGAAATACAAAAGTAAATGATTTCAAAGTCTGAGACTAAATAATGACACCAAACAAAAGTTGGATAATCTAAATATAAGCACATAACCAACTATAAGGCAAGTACAAAAAATTTTTAGTGAGGAGAGAGGGGGGATTATGAGAGGGGACACTAAAAAACTTGAAATTTTATAATTATCCTCAAAATGAAAAAATTTATTAATCCCGAAGTTTATACGGGGCAGGTGACTAAGTATATAGATTCTTCTCCTGGGCAAGTTCCTATTACCTAACAAGGTGGTGGTAAGGCCCTAAAATTTAAGTATGGAATAAATTTTCCTTTCAAAAAAAAAGAAAAACATTTTCAGTTTCTATACAAAGCTGGAATGTACCAGGGAGTTCCTATACCTCCTTGGTAACCGGCAGGGAGCGGCCAAGGGGGTAACTGGCAAATCCCCATTTACAAACAGGTAGTAATTATAAATTGTATCAAGAGGATAATGAAAAACATTCCCATTTAAAGTGTGGCAAAAAAATTCTCGATAATATTTTACTTTTAAAATGAGAAATCATTTTATAAACCCCTATTACTTAGCTACAATGATACTAATTACAATATATCCCCCTCCTACCCTTGTATAAGCTCAAATGTTGAAACACAGACAAATGATTTCATTACTTGATCTAGAATATAAAAGGAATATCTATATTTGTATATAACATTTGTAAAAAATAATAGTAATAATGACATTGACTGCACGCAAAAGCTACTGTGATATAAAAGTAAGGCAATATGCTCAGTAGGCTTAAACGCAATACAAAAAAGAAACCTACCTTAAATTTTACGTAAATTTTTTAATTTAAAAATATCGAAATTTTATTTAAAAATTTAATTTAAATTTTTGTTTAAATTAAATTTAATTTTAATTTTCAATTTAATTTAATTTTAATTTATATATATTTTTTTTAATTTGAAATCTCGAATAGTATTTTGTGGAAGGGGGATTCTAAATAGCGAAAACTAGTTGAGAACTAATGAAAAAATGAAAAAATTCTGAGAATTTAAGGAGCTCAGCAAACTGGTTATTAGTATTATGTTTTCTTTAATATTCTTATCTTATATTTAAGTTGAAACCGGTTGGAGTAAAACCGGCAAAAATCTGTTCTGAAAACTTAACGAGCTCAGCGTTTTGGTAGCTAAATATTTTTATTTTTTAAATAGCCCCGTTTTACATCAAGAGTTTATTGATCACAGCGAATCGACTTTTTTCCATCGTAACTGCCTTTAAAAAAATAAAACCTATGGAACTAAAACCGATAAAAGAAGTGTCAAACATTTCACAAGCTCGTCTTACCGGTAGTTAAGTTTTTTTAAAAATAAATTTTACAATTTTGTTTTGTTTTCTTCAATATTTTTTTATTTTTGCTAATGTATATCAAAGTTAAAGCCAACTCAATCAAAGCCAGTGTAGACCTGTTTCAATGATGTATGGTTGATTAAATAAATTCATTCATTCAGCGAGCCGGCTACTAATTTTTTTGAATAGCCCCACTGCGTATTAAAGCTATAGTTCGACACAATTATTCAATATAAACGGCATTTAGAAGTTAGTTGGCCCCAGGTTACAAATTGGTAATTACAATAAGGCACAAGATTGTGAATCAGAAGAAGAAAACTATAGAAAAACAATATATAAACAATATACTATATACACAAAATATATATATATATGATTTACACAAGTTAAAAACACTAGTACAAATAACACAACAAAAGGACGCATTAACACAAATAAAGGTTCGAAACTGGAGTAATGCAGAATTATGTAAGGCACTTTGATTTTTTCCCCTTTGCAATAATTAACTGAAAGTAAGTTACAAAAGCCAATTATCATTACTGACGATTAATTATTATTTATTATTTTTGCGCCAAACTCCTAACGTTGATCTATTCTTAAATACTGGGTTTAGGATTTAGGTGTAGTCTTTTTAAGCGAATATTTATTTAATACAGGTGTTCTTCACATCAGGTTTTAAACTAGAAATAATTTCTAGATTGAGCTCTCATTTTGAGGCTTCCTGCCTTTGGAGACATCCCCTCGACAAAAGTAAATATTTCCAATGCTGGATTTGTAGAAATGCTTACAAAAAGGCGTAAGCACATTAAATCAGGCATAAGCTCAAGCAGCTGCTTGATTACTTTTCCAAGAAAAAAACTTTCTATTATAGCATTCACATTTTACGAATTAAAAAAGTTGCAAAAAACGTCGCCTTTTCTTTGAAAAAGCTAGTAATTGTCCTGCGCGTACGCTATTAAAACATTGGTTGAAAGCACTGCGTCTGTCTAATGCTTCAGTATTTTTTGTTTAGGCTATATGAGATCACACCATTCACGAGCGCAGGGGGAGGGCGGTTTCACCCCCCCCCCTAAAAAAATCTTATATTTCCCCAAATCCCTTGGCACTTCTTATTCAAATTATCCAATATTTTTTTTTATTATCTCCCTCCCTTTCAAAAAAAAATTCTAATAATCAATGTTGGGTCATAAATAGCAGAGTGAAAGAGCGAGACGATGTTTGGGTGTGCATGTCATTGTCAGCCACTTTTACTTACTGAGTGTGTAAGAGGTTGAGTTTGAGGTTACCAACCATTTTAGGATGAGATTAGTAACTAATAAATTAATGACAGCTGAGTTAGGGAAGGAACCCGCAGTTAGACACTTATAAAACTCAAGACTTTAGGTCCGTTTCAGAAGTCAATTATCATTAATTATCTTTTATTTACTTTATCCTTATGGCTCACAAGTACAAATTCTACCCCATGTGGAAAGTAGAATAGCAAAGACCCCGGGTGTTTTTTTTTTCACGGTTGAAAAAGGTTTAAAGCATAGGAGGATAAGTGTGCGAATAAAGACAAGAATATTGAAAGCTACTATAATGAAAGTGGTCATTATAGTATAGTTCGTTACTACTAACTACTAACAACTCATTGTTAGTAGTATCTAACATTAGTAGTTAGTAGTATCATTCGGATGAATTCCCAAAGGTTGTTAATTTCGGTCATGTATCTTGGGTCAAACGAAAAGCAGGTCGTCCCAAAATAGGATGAGAAGAGGCCATAAGGGAGGGGTTAAAGGAAATTGGAACTTCGTGGGAGGGTGTAAAGAAAGACGTTCTGAATAGATTGGGGTGGTGGGGGCGCAGGTGTGTTGGCCTCAAACAGGTTGGCGCTGCATTGAGTTGTTAGTAGTAGCAGTAGTATCGGCTCATAAGAAGCAACAGATTTTGACATTTTAGCTCTTGCGGCGCTTAATACACAAAGAACTGACAAACTTTTTATTATCTGTTTTTTTTGGAACGCAACTAATAATATTACTAATAATTTTTTTTGTAATTATCAATAATTAATAATGTAATAACAAAAATAATACACTATTAATGATCAGTAGTGACAATTGCCTTATGGGACGCAGCCGCCTTTCACCATACCCCTTTTAAAGTACAAACTCTATAAAATGAACTGCATTTCATCACGGCATTTAACACCAAGAACAAAAGCAACACTGACTGAGAAAGCCTCTCTACAATGCATGATATTATGTTGAAGCGAATCAACTCCAAGGAAAGCTCTTCATCGTATTATCCAACACACAGAAAATGATAATAATAATAATAAGCTCAAGCAAATCATGGCAAATAAAGGCAACACTAATTAAAAAAAAGCCTTTCTAAAATGAAGGATTCAGTACTGAAGTGAAAAAATCCAGGAAAAGTTGTTCGTCACGTTGTGCAACACATACAATAAGCTCGAGCAAAGCAAGGGCAATAATGGCAACACTGATTAGAGACGATTATAGCATTAAACATATGACAATTTTAACATGTATTAATAGCACTGAAATTTTGTGCATTCTATGTTTCAATATATTGTTCAAATATGTCTGTGTTTTTTTTTTTTTGTTCATTTAGTTTTCTCTTTTTTTTATCTCATTTCCTGTTTCTTGCTCTGGGATTTGTGCAGCAGCATGTTTTCTTAATTTGCAAGACAAGCTTTGTGCCAAGGCTTATTTGTGTATAATAATATGTATTGGTAGTATTTGTAATAATGTATAATATGTGTTTATAATAATAGGCTTATTTGTAATAATAAATAAATAACGCCTTTTTCAATAGCCACAGGCAACTTTCAACTTTAATTGGACATAATTATATCGGAGGGGACAG
Organism: Artemia sp. Qi Xiang Cuo; assembly: GCF_049724085.1. NCBI lineage: Eukaryota > Metazoa > Arthropoda > Branchiopoda > Anostraca > Artemiidae > Artemia > Artemia sp. Qi Xiang Cuo. The sequence continues at coordinate 2,437,024 of NC_142796.1, read as the reverse complement.
AAAATTTCTATCCTAAATTGCACAATTAAAACTTAATTTAACATTTAAATTTAATATAAAAAAAAGAAGACCCATTGAATTAAACATCACACCAAAATCACTAGAAAACGGCGAGCCATTATAGGACATTTCCCCCCACTGTTACAGTGTCATTTATAATGTATAACATTACGATAAACTGCCTTAAAAATGTACCTTCTTCCTGAGAAAAATGAATTTATTGATGAAAATAAACTCCCTCGTCCTTTAAAACTTCATATAAAAAAGCAGGACCTTCAAAACTAAACCTCAGACCAAGACCACTGGAAATAGGGCCAAGCATACCCATTCCTTCCAATCCGTTATAGGTCATTATCCCCTCCCTAGTGTTACGCTGCCATTTAACCATGTATACCATCACAATGTACAAAGCCTCATACCTTAAAAATTACAAAGCCTCATACCGCATCTTTTGAAACTAATCGAGTAAAAAGCCAATTTTTAGTGAAGACTCACACACTAGTATCAAATCAGCACAGATTCCTCTACATCCCTACAGAACCTTTCAAATTTAAGCTCACACCCAGAGATGAACCGTACCAAATCATTTCAAAACGGATCAAATTACACAACAAATTGTTCTGAAAAATCGCTGGGAATTATAAAAATAGTATTACAACATTACGTATACCCTTCCTGAATAAAAGCTTAAAGTTTTAAACTCATACCCAAAGATCAATCATACCAAATCACCTTAAAGCCAGTCAAGACATCAAATCGTTCTGAACAACCATTGGTCATTTTTCAAAACAGCCTGACATGATCGAAGATTGTTAGCATACCATTCTCAGAGGGAGTTTCAGCCCTATTTCACTCAAACCCAAAAATGAATCATAAAAAAACTACCTTAGAACCGGTCAAGTTAAACGTCAATTTTTTTTTTAATCACTTGGGTATTCTCCCTAGCGCATTTCTTAACCAAGATGGCTTATATTAATTACTAAAAAACTGGTCAAGATATGCATCAATTTCTTCTGAATCACCATCGGATATTATCAAACTAGCACTCTGTTCTTTGATAGAGCTCAAAAGTTTTAACACATTTCCAAGATGCATCATAATGAATCACCTTAGTAACAATCTAGTTACATACAAATCTCTACTGAATCACCATTGGATAATTCTTCGACTAACATACCGTTACTTGCTAGAGCCTTACAGTCGTAACACATATCCAAGACGTACCATACTGAATCACATTAGAACCGGTCTATTTATACATCAATTCCTTCCAAATTACCATTGGATATTCTGAACCATAATACAGTCCCTTTATAGTCTTACAGTTAAACATCAATTTCTTCGGAGCCCCCACGTGACATTCTTACACTGGCGTTACGCCTTCGTTGCGATCGCCGCAGAGCATCAGCCCGCCTATAAGGTTCTGATTTGAGACCTAATAAAATATCTTCTAAGGCTCCGTGATACACGTCTTCTGTTGGGAGAATCTTCTTTTCTTGCACATTCTTGGTTTTCAACTTCAACTCACTTATAACAGCATCCTAGATAAGAGAAGGAAATTTTTTTTTTACATATATAAGTTTAAGTAATATATATATATATATATATATATATATATATATATATATATATATATATATATATATATATATATATATATATATATATATATATATATATATATATACATATATATATACATATATATATACACACACACACATATATATATATATATATATATATATATATATATATATATATATACCCTGGTGAAACAAATAAGGAAAATATATTTTGTCATTTCACTAGTTTTGAATAAGATTTTGGTATTTTTTTGGGATAAATTTGAAACCAGTTTTATAATTGTGATTTTCCAAGTAAGTGAATACTTTTTTTCCAGTTAAGAAGAGCCATTTTTTAGGAATCCGGTGTGTTTATTGGATGCGCACGCGCTGATTGCGTGATTTTTGGCCGCGCAGCGTTGCCATTCTTGTTTGTGAGTTTGGTTTTCGGGCGCGAAAAAAAGGTCAAAATCGGCGTGTGTTTCTTCTTAATAAGTGAAGTCTTGTGGACTGATTGGATCGCTTGGGACCAAGCAGAAGAGGGGAGAGAACCTGCCGGAAGCGCCGTATTGGTACCTGCCGGTTAATTAGCCTTAAATTGCAGGGAACAGGTGAGCAGGTCTCGACGCTTCCCTTGCTCCCGGTGATCGACGTACGCTCCGAGCATTCTTTCCTGTGCTCCGAACTGTGCTCCGCCCCCGGCTATTCTGATTGGACTGTGACTTCTCAGACGAATCCCTGCCCACCGACTGTGATTTTTCGACGCTCTGCTGTTTCATTCCGCGGGTGAAATGGGGACTGATTCGAGAGAGATAAAAATGATCTATAATCCTGTCCTGAACTTTGTTTATCGTGCGAATAAGGCGGGAAACGCAAGTGTAGATATTATCTCGAAAGCGACACAATATTATAAGCCTGATATACTGTTGAAAGCCAAGGAAATTATCTGGCCGATGGCTGGAAAGACTACTCGTGTGTCAGAGCGTGTCAAGGCGCTTGATATTGTGACTGATCTGATCGGAGCTGTTCGGCAGTGTGACGAAAAGAAAATAGCTCTTCCTAAGTTTGTCATATATGAACCGGATGAAGTGCCGATAATTCCTGGTGAGGTTACTGCTACTCTCACCAGGAAACTGAACGAAGTCTGCAGCAGTGTTGAAGACCTTAAACAACATATAACCACTCTAAAGTCGCAGCCTAGCTTTGTGCCTCAGGTCCCCAGTGTCACTTCTCAGCCGAAACCTACGTACTCGGTTATCTTGAAACAACCAGCGAAAGGTCTTGTAAAGCCGGATGACCGCAAAGGCTATATTGAGAGCCTCGCGGATGCCGCTTGTTGTTCTCATATTATGGACCTGAAACCTCTTCAGAAAGAGTGGCGGATTGTCCTTGACGATAAGGACGCCGCGACTACACTTGCTAATGCAGTTAAGGATGCTAAATTGAAGTCGCCTTCATGCTTTGGTATTATACGTCATATCCCAGATGATATCGAGGACAGTGATCTATGTGGTTTGATTCAGAACTGTGTTAAAGCAGAAAGGATACGAAAAACTCGATCGTTCAAGCTGCTTTTCGACAGTAAGATGCACTTACTCAAAGCAATGGAAAACCCTGTGACCTTTGGCTATGAGAAACACCGAATTCAGGAGTATAAATTCCTGCCCATGCGTTGCTATAACTGTCAACAGTTTGGACATGCAGCTCAAACGTGCAAAAATGATACCAAGTGCTCTCGCTGTGCCGCTTGTCATAAAAATTCGAAAGAGGACCCTTGCAATAATGATGTGAAATGCGCACTATGCAGTTCTGCGGACCATCCTTGCTTTAGTATCAAATGCCCAGTAGCAATGAAAATCATGGCTAGTAAATGATTGCTCCCCAACTAAAGGTTTGCTCGTGGAACATTAACGGAAATGTTATTGAAAAGCTACCGTTTCTCGAAAGTGCGCTATGTTGCAACGATGTGCTCTGTTTGCAGGAGCACTTCCTGTCGACATCCTCGGTTTCTCTTCTGAAGTTCAGTGACAATATTCAAGTATTTTCGATGCCTGCTGTGGCTTCGGGTCGAGGAAGACCATCAGGTGGCGTTGCCATACTCGTTAACTCTCACCTGGCTGTCCAGCTGTTTAGTCAAAATGAATGTTTTGTGGCTGTAAAAATCGGTGAAGCTTACGTATTCTCTGTTTATATCCCAACCGATTACCGCGACATTGCTTCAGAGGAGAGATTCAGTGTTGCATGCTCCCAACTGGTGCGTTCCGTTCAGGACTGTCATGATAAGCATGGGCAGGTGATTATTGTGGGAGATTTCAACTGTGACTTAAACGATAGTAATAGCGCAAGGTCTCAAATCCTGTTGCCCGCTCTTGCCGACATGCACCCCGTACCAAATGACTGCTGTTTCACATATGTGCACAATTCAGGCTCAACAAGCTCTTTGGATTTCTTCGTCTGCTCGAACAGTGTGAAATCACTTAGTGTTAGCCGTGTCGATACTGGCTTATCGGTATCCGATCATTTCCCTATAACCTGCTCATTTGAAATTGCTATGCCTGAAATCAGCTACCCAAGGAAAAGGAAGTGGTATTTTAAATCTGATTGGAATAAAGTCAACCCTAGTGTATATTCTAGTGTTCTTGGTAGCGTGTTGGCGAAAATCAAGATACCGGTCCAGTTACTACAGCAGAACGCTAAAATATCAGTCAGTGAAAAGAAGATTCTTTTAAACATATATTGCTCTGAGCTTACCCATGCGATGCGGTGTGCCGAAACAGCTGCTGTACCCAAACGCAAAGTGCGTGTGGGGTCTGAAGTTCCTAAGTGGTCTCTTAATCCAGAGCTGGCTCACGCGTGCGAGTCTTCCAAATTTTGGTATCGTTTGTGGAATAGCTGTGGTAGACCCCGTTCTGGCGCTGTGAATGATGTAAGACTCTACACCAAGCGTCAGTTTTCTAAAATTCTTACTAAACACAAAAGAGCTGTGATTGATGGATATAGTGAAAGATTGTCAGGAAATCCCAATGAAATATGGAAGTTCATTTCAAAGAAGAAAGGTGATTGCGAGTCAAGTGATCAAAAGATACCATCAGAGCAAGAATGGGTTAAATATTATACTAGTGAATTTTCACCCCCAGATACCGTTTTGGAAGAAGATTTCTCTACGCAGCTTGTTGCGACTTTGGGTGATTGTGATTCGGGTCCCAGTTTCACAGTTAGTCTGGAAAAAATTAAACAGTGCATTCTAAAACTGAAAAAGAAATTGTCATGTGGAAGCGATCAGTTATGCGGTATGCACCTCGTGCACGGAAGTATAAATCTGTTGCATCACTTGGGTCTACTATTCCAAACTATATTCAACTGTGGGTTAGTCCCCGATGTGTTCTGTGCTGGTGTTGTAACCCCGGTGGTTAAGAAAGGAAAGGATAAAAGTAAATGCAGTTCATATCGGCCAATCACGGTTTCCTCGGTAATGTGTAAATTGCTAGAGCTGATAGCTATTGATGAGATAACAGAAGTCTGTTCGACACCAGAGAATCAGTTCGGTTTTAAAAATGGTTACAGTCGTGAACATGTACATAGAGTTATTGCTAATGTTTTAGTTGATGTTGAAGAGAAAGACGATATTCTTCTTATGGCCGGTCACGACGTTTCGCGTGCGTTTGACTCGGGAATTCATCCTCAGCTTTTAATCAGCGCTAAGGATCGTGGTCTTGATCGCTCAATTTTACGTGTTTACAGGAATATGTACAGCAAACTGTATGTTGTTATTAAAGTGCCGACACGAGATGGTTTTGCAATTTCGAAGTGTGTAATACGTGTATGGAAAGGTATTAGGCAGGGGGGTATATCTTCACCCCCACTATATAATAACAGTGTCCTGGAGGCCCAGAAGAAAGTTCGCACGACATTTATCTACCGAGGCCTTGATATGTCGCTTCTGAACTACGCTGACGATATATTGAATCTCAGCAGGACTGTCTCGGGTATAGAGGAAAATTTTGATATTTTATGTATTGAGTATAGGAAAATCGGATTGAAGTTTAATGCTGAGAAGAGTGAGGTTGTCGCATTTGGTAAATCGCGTAACCGGCCCTCCCCGAATAATGTTTGTCTAGATGGTCATCCGATACCTCTATCGCCAAGTATCAGTTACCTTGGACTTCCGATTGGGAGTGATCTGAGGCATACCCGATCGCTTTTGCTATAATTTGTTGGTTCGAAGCTTCGTAAGACATATGGTATGCTTGTTCCCTGTAAAGCTCGATACAAAAGAAGTATATTATCAAAAATTTACAATGCATTTGCTATGCCCCTTTTGCTTGCTTTTTCACCCTTTTGGAGTATATTAACTATCTCGGATAAGAAGACGCTACGAACGTTGTTTTTTTCGGTATGCCAAGTTCCTCCTTGGCATACCTCTTTGGGCCAGAAACCGGGGCCTGGTTTCTGTATATGGGGTCACAGATCCTTTTAAAGCAATCACGGAACGGAGACTGCGATTTGAGAAGTCGCTGGATCCGACTAATACCTTGTTTAGTGCCTTTATGTAAATTGTTACCGTCTAAAGTTTTTTTTTTTTTTTTTTTTTTTTTTTTTTTTTTCCTTTCTATTTACTCCGAGTTTACATCATGTGTGTATTTCGGGAATTAAATTTATTGATTGATTGATTGATTGATATTTGCCCCTATTTGTATTTTTTTTTTTTTTTTTTTTTTTTTTTTTTTGTTTTTTTTTCTTGTCTGTTTTGCTATGTTTTGGTTTTGTTTGTATTTGTCAGAATTTATTTGTTTTTTTTTTCCATTTTCTTTCTTTATACTCCATCAGTGTTGTATTTTACATTTATGATGGGAAATAAATTTATACATACATACATATATATATATATATATATATATATATATATATATATATATATATATATATATATATATATATATATATATATATATATATATATATATATATATATATATATATATATATATATATATATATATATATATATATATATATATATATATATATATATATATATATATATATATATATATATATATATATATATATATATATATATATATATATATATATATATATATATATATATATATATATATATAATATATAAATATATATATATATATATATATATATATATATATATATATATATATATATATATATATATATATATATATATATATATATATATATATTTCGTCCGGGTGGTACGAAAGTGAAGTTTACGTGTGATGAATGGATTGAGGAACTAGCACATAAGCCTCCTCCCTCCACAGCTTCCAGAGGTGCTAAAAATGAGTGTTTTATTGAATGTGTTTAGTTTACTTATTTGTTAATTATCTTTTCTTTTTCGCTTAGTTTAATCAAATAGATATGGAAAAGTTGATAGTGATGAATTTGAAATGTTTGGGTTAATGATAATTTTTATTTTTGAGTAAATAATTTAAAATGTCTGTTAATGTGAAATTATTTTGAGTGGGTGGTAGCGGGCTTATGTTTTTTTGATGGTTTTGCTTTGTGCCATGAAGCTTGCAATAATTTGCTTTTTTAAATTGTATGTCCGCTTTGCCGGAATATATTTTGTTATTTTTTTTTTTATTTATCTAGGTCTAGATATATGTTTAGTAGATAATGATTTTTTCCGCCACCGCTACCCTCTACAGTCATATGAATTAATTTTTATTGATGATGGTTAGAGATATTGTTTTTCCTCCTGGGAAAAGCACTGTCTTGCAATTTGAAAGTCGAAGGGTTGATTTTTCCAGCCAGTTTAATGAAAGAATAAATAGAAATTTAGATATTAATGCCACTGAGATTTTCACAAATGAACCATCAAGGTATATTTTTAAAGAGGAAGCACTACCCTTGTATTGTGATAGGGGCCATTTTGGCCTTAACATTTTTCATTTGAATTGTCGGGGATTGAATTCTGCGCATAATTTTTTATCGGAATTAATAAAGACTAATGTCTTTCAGGTGATCGCTTTAACTGAAACGTGGTTAAATGATAATAACTGGCAATTACTACATATCCCTGGGTATAATTTATATGTAAGGAATCGCGAGTATTACCAACATGGAGGCCTAGCAGCTTACATTCAGGCTGATTATAAGGTTTCAATAAGAGAAGATCTTACAATATATAGAGAGAAAGTTTGCGAGTGTTTTGTTTTACATATAACTAGAGAGAATTTGAATTTTTGTATTTTTGTAGTATATAGACCTCCACAGAGCCTGCTCCAAGTCTTTATGGACCTATTTGAAGAACAATTAATGAAACTTCCGATTAACTCTATGCCATGTTTTATTATGGGGGATTTTAATATTGACCTTATAGATCAGTCATCTGCTAGCACTGAATTTATTAATAGAAGTTTATCCAATGGGTTTCATCCTTGTATAAATATCCCTACAAGAATTACGGGAACATCAGCTAAGCTTCTGGACAACATCCTTTCTAATGTACCCTTGAGTCTTCCCAGGGTCCTTATTAACGATGTATCTGACCACTTTGGAGTTTCAGCTAGCTTTTGAACTGTCACGAAGGTGGTTAAAGACAAAAAATCAAGGATTCCAGTGATCAGTAAAAGTGCGATGGTAAAACTTAAAAATGATATAGAAAAGGTGTATTGGTACGATGTTTTGGGCGAAGTTCAGGACGCAAATTCAAAGTTTGTTTTATTTTATGAAAAGTTGCAGAGTTTGATAAGTCAAGTAGTCATATTGAAACCGTTTAATAGAAAGCACTCAAGTAAAAAACCTTGGATTGGTCCTGTGACTTTGAAGCAAATAAATGTAAGAGATAAATTGTTTAGAGCTCAAATAATTAACCCGACACAAGAAAATAAGCAATTATATAAAATTTATCGAAATAGGTTGAATACAATTTTAAGAAATGAAAAAAAGAAATATTTTGAGAAAAAGTTTAAGGAGGTAGAAGGATGCCCTAAGACAACCTGGGAACTAATAAAAGATGTGATTGGATTAAAAATAAATAGTGCACCTGATGAATTAGTTAGTGTAATGAGAAAGACTTTGAATTCTGAAAAGGACATATGCAATAAATTTCAGAGTTATTTTTCGAATATTGGTCTGAATTTAGCTATGTCCGTTGTGCCTGATAGTGGTGACCCGACGTTCGAGTTCTTACAGAGGGACCCCATTGATGTATCTCTTCACCTTAGACTTCTAACGGTTGATGAAATTAAAAAAAATTATTTATGGGTTGCGTAGTAATTCATCTGGTAGCGATCATATTACTCTAAAAACACTTAAATGTATTTTTCCTGTTATAGCTGATGTTTTATGTGGGTTAATTAATGAGTGTTTTCGTCAAGAAAAATTCCCAGACTGTTTTAAAGTTGCCCGTATAACCCCAATTCATAAGGGTGGTATTCAAAATGACCCAGGAAACTATAGACCGATATCTGTTTTACCCATTATTTCCCGTGTTTTAGAGAAGTGTTTTAGTATTAGAATGATGAGTTTTTTGGAGAATCATAAGTTATTGGTGGAGACACAATTTGGGTTCCGTAGAAAAAGGACAACGGAACAGGCGATGATTTATTTGACAACTATTATTAATGATGTATTAGATAAAGTTTCAAAATAGGAGCTATATTTTTAGATCTGATGAAAGCTTTCGATACTGCGGATCATGAACTTCTACTTAAGAAGTGTGAGGTGTATGGTTTGATGGGTATATCATTACATTTTTTAGGAATTTTTTTAAGTAATCGTTATCAGTATGTCCAACTAAATGATTCTTCTTCTGAAAAAAGCGTAATGAAATAGGTGTTCCGCAAGGATCAGTTCTTGGTCCTCTACTATTCTTGATATTTATTAATGATCTGACAAATTGTCTAAAAAATTTTTGCTGTAGAATAAATGAACTAACGGTAAACCCGACTAATCAAACAGTTTCACTGTTTGCTGATGACACAACAGCCATTAGCACAGCTAAGACAGCGGAGCTGCTACAGATTTCCATGAAGTAGTCAGTTAATAGAATAACAGCATGGTTGAGGGTAAATAAATTAAGGATTAACATGGCCATGTCTAACTTTATTATTTTCTCGCGATCATCAAACTTTTACCCATGGATCAAGGAATTAGATATGCCCAATGGCGTTATAAAACGGACTGTGTCTTTTAAATACCTTGGGATTGTAATAGATGAAACTCTATCTTTTAAGGAACATGTTACTTTAACTAGCAAAATTCTGGCAAGAAATCTCGGTATAATGAAGAAACTCCAACATTGTTTTCCCAAGTCTGTCCTTCGCCATTTTTATTTTTCTTTAATACACCCGTATATACTTTATTGTTCAAGTATTTGGCTCTCTACTTTTTCTTCTAACCTAAAAACAATAAGAGTTCTACAAAATCATGCAGTAAGAATTTTAGCCGGTATATCTCCACGTATGTCTGTTAGAGAAATTTACCCAACTTTAAAAATTTTGCCGGCTGCAGGCCTTCGTGAGTTCTATATATTGTGGTTTAGTTTTGGACTGCAGCAGGATGTTCAGCCTCGTTGTTTTGGTGATTTATTGTCCATTAGGTCTACTGTTCATTCTCATGATACAAGGGGTAGCGCGGACTTCTGTGTACCTAGAGGTATATTTTCCCGTTCATGTTTTTCTGTTTCTTATAGAGGTACGCGGAAATGGAATAGTTTGAATAGTGATATTAAGACTATTGGTGACCCCAATATTTTTAAAAAAATCATTAAGGAACTGCTTTTTGCTGAATATGAGTTTTGACTGATTAATCGATTTATCTATTGCGGGGGTTTTGTTGATATGATGTTTCCAGAGGAAGTATAATATATGATATTATTTTTTATTTATTGTTTAGTGTGATGGTATTAGGGGTGTCGGTGGCCAAGTATCCTTTGTTTTAAGGATTTTGTTTTCTCTACCTCCCCCACGGACAAGCTTTGCTTTTTAGGGGAGGCAGCAATAATTTTTTATTGATATGTTTTTTTTTCAATAAATCCTTATTCTTCTTAATTCTTCTTCTTCAAGTTTCTCAAATCTTTTCCCAATGCAAACACTAAGTCTAAGAGATAGTACATTCCTTTGTTAAGAAACTACTTAATAAATATGGTCTCTTATAAATTCGTCAAATTTTCCGCGTAAAATGCTCCCCCTCTCTAATTCTTTTTCCCTTTTAAATTTGTTTCCTTCTTCTTCTAATACTGGCATTCACTGCATTTCTTTGCATTGGATTGAAAATTAAATCCACCAAAAAAAAGTCCTTCCACGGGGAAGTCGAAGGACAATATTAGACCTGAATACAAGCAGAAATCAACTCATATGAACAGAACTCCAACATGAAATGAACAGAACTGCACAATAAATACGGAAAGCGACAGAAAGTTAATAAGACGGAAGCAAAAACAGGTACCCATACTCAGTCTTTTTTTTTCTTTTTTCAAGATTTTATCAAACCTCAAATTCACTTTATTTCTTTGCCAAGGACCTTAAATTCTATTTTTATTTTAGTGTCTATAGAATTTTTGGAGGGACCAAGTGGTAACAAATACCAGGTCTACAGAGATTGTTTGCAACGACGCTAATTAAACAAGTGTGTTCTTGCTAAAATGAAGAAGATAATTATATGCTCCCCCCTCTCCCCAGCCTAATATACACCATAGAGTACTTGCTCATCAATAGTAGCACACTTCCGCCCTGTCGTGCCTCTTTGCACCGGTTATGACACACTTTAAGTCACACACAGTGCCCCCCACACGCAATTTTGAAAGCAGACAACCCATCGACTAAAATGTCACGCAGATTCTGAGTTGGTAATTTTCTCTAATTTCTCTTTTTTTTTAAGATTTTTTTCACAATTTGAACGTAGTTTCTTGTGATAGATTTTTTAAATTTATTGATTTTTTATAATTATACAAAATTCTTGACGTGAGAATTGGAAGAATAAGAAGATAAGTCTGTGAAACAAGATTAGAATATTGGAAGCTAGTAGTGATGACAGCGGTCAAATATGGCTATGAAGCGTGGACGCTCCGAGAAACTGAGGAAGATTTCCTAGATGTTTTCCAAAGAAACTACCTACAGATTGTTTTGGGTACCCGACTGACTGAACGTATCTCAAAAAGCAGGCTGTAGGAAAAGTATGGTTTAATTTCGCTTTGTAGGGCAATAATAAGGGAGAGATTGAGATAGCTAGGGCATGTTCTGCGGATGAAGGATGACAGATTGCCGAAGGTTGTCCTTTTCAACAAACCGTCTAGGGCCAAACGAAAAACAGGTCGTATCCGGTCGGGGTGGGAGGATGTCGTAAGGAAAGATTTAAGAGAAATTAAAGCTTCCTGGGAGGGTTTAAAGAGGGGGGCTTTGAATATATTGGGATGTAGGAGGAACGCGCACAGCTGTGTTTGCTTCAGGTGGCTAGGTGCTGTAGTGAGCTGTTAGTAGTAGTAGAAGTAATTTTACTACTAGTTTAGCTGCTTAATTTATTAAAATTTGACGATCTTGTTTATATTTGTCTATCTTGTCTTGAATTTTCAACTCACTGAATTTTCACCTTTTCAACTCACTTTTTTACGAACATTTTCATTATTATTATCATCAATTTTTTGGTACTGAATTCGTAGCTTTTTGGTGTTCACAAGTTCGGTAGTTGTGAATGAGATAAATTAAAGGGTAATATTAAAGGGTAATTAATAAAAGGGTAGTAAATTAAAGCGCAATATTTTACTATCGAAATGGGTTTCTCAATCAAGCCATACCAAAACTGATCTTCTTATTACAAAAAAAAACATAATTATACACAAAATTTATAGCTTAAGAAAACACACAAATTCAAAGGAAAAGAACAATAAATGCTTGTCAATTAAAATCAAAACAAAAAAAAACACGAAATACAAAAAAAAACGATAATAAAATTAAAAAGCAAAAATTCAGTCAAAGAAACAAAAGAAATTATTTTCAAAGACAAATTATACTTTTGAGACATTCTTATTTTTATAGATTTATCTTAGGCTTAAAATACATTTCTTTTTGAGAAATATAAATTTTTAGCTTTTAAAACAATACAGAGATTCAATTGCTGACTTCTGTCAAATAGATTTGTAAGATTGTTTTCTTTTAGCTTAGCAAATTTATCAAACTAACTAGTACAAAAGTTGGATACAAAAACTGCTCAAGAAAAAACTTTCTTGAACGCACAACACTGTTATAGAATTTGGATGGTACAGAAAATTTACTGAAACAATATTAAAACCTTCTCTTTTCTATACAAATGAACAGATTATGTAAACACCATATTCCAGAACCAAGAAGTATTAACAGAGTAATTGATAAACTTCAGGAGAAAAATAAGCATATTGCAAAATTCTGAACTGAACATCAAAATCAGAAATAGTCCTAGACGATATATGCCCGCTCCCCCCCCCCCTATTTTCATAAAACTAGTCACAATGGCTGCTCTTTTCGAAATGATGGCCTAAGAATATTGTAAAGGGGCTATTTCGAGCAGAAGTTGTCAAAATTGCCGAATTTGTCAAACTAAATAGTATAAAAATTGGATAAAAAGATAGCCGAGCGGAAAGATTTTTCGCTTGACAAGCGTGTACCAAATCACCTACTCTAAAATTTCTAGAACGCATTCGACGTAAATAAATGACTAAAACAATACTATAACAGGTTCACTGCAAAAACATCAGTAAAAAAACGTGGATACTTATCTGTTTAGCATTTCATTTACCCTCGTGTTTAATTTTATCTTTAACATGTCTAAACGCATTTGAACTGATTAAGACCAAACGAAGTAAATAATTAAGATATAAATAATAAATTAATAAATGACCACTCTCCTGCTCCATACAATTTATTGCAGCACCAAGCCCCCTGAGGCTAAAACAGACGCGCACGCTCCTCCCTCGACTCTAATATATTCAAAACATCAATCTTGGTTATTAAATGATAAGTAATATAAGTAAGTAATAAGTAAGTAATAAGTAAGTAATAAGTAAGATAAGTAATAATAATAAGATAAGTAAGATAGTAAGATAAGTAATAAGCAAGTAAAAATGATAAGTAAGTCAAATAATAAGATTATACTTGCTTCAGAAGTTCTATTCACTGCTTTTACTAACCCCCCCCCCCCCCAAATTTATTAAGGGAGATATCAGGACTGTTAAACAGAGGAAAATATTGGAGAATGTTTGAAAATATGTAACAAAGTGCAGGGAATAGAAAAACATGAAAACTGTACTTTCAGTGGGTTTAAGCATGAGAATTAGCTTGTCTACATTTTAGCATGGAATTCTTAAAAAAGAAGCTCTTATAGACTTCTTAAAAAAGACTCACTTCAAAGTACATTATTTTTAGTTATTTTATTTTGGATATTTTAATATGTTAATAAGGGATATTTTATTTATATAGATCTTATTTTACAGTTTATTATTTTGCAGGTACGTCATCTTTTGTTTTCTTTTTATTTGCGCATAATGACTTTCCCCCTCCTCCTCCCCTTAACATGACACACTGAGCATCAACATGTCATGTTAGCTTGTGTGCAAATTAGACATATGCTAAGCTTTTTTAATTCACAATTGAAGCTTTGCTACGACTTTAAGCATAATTACTATGAATTTTTATATTTTCAAACTGAAAATGAGTAAAAACAGTTGAAAATAAGCAAACCTCTAAATATTCATTCACATCTCCAACATTGTTTTCTAGGATAATCAAATCATTCAAGTCAAGGAGACATTTATGTTCCTATTTGGTACTCTGTTCTCTTACAAACTTAAACGTATTCCTTACGACAAGGTCAATCAAAATAATCCACAAAAAAACGAAAAGAAGACACAACCTTGGGTAACTCCTGATTTCACACCAAAACCAACTATTAACATCGTTTACTTATGACACAATTAATAAAACCAACTGACCTGTTGCATTTTTTTGTTCAATTTATTCCTTTGATTAATTTGTTCCCGATTTTGTATCGCTTCTTGTGCCGCTTCTAACCTTTTTCTTTGTGCGTTTTCAGCGTCCACTTGCTGACAAAAAAAAGAAAAAAGATAAATTACCAAAAACTTCACGATAAAAACATATTTTTTTGGACCCTAAACCCACCTTAGATCTATTCGTACCTGAAAACCGCAACTTTCTAAGACATCGTTTCAAAGCTATGAAGTTTTTGAGGGGTATCACCTTTGCGTCAATGTTGTCTGGTGTATAGAGTGATCCCTCATCCAAGGGTGACAATTTTCGTCGTGCTGTGCCTCTTTGCACCAGATATGACACACTTCGGGCCACACGTGGCGCACCCCATACGAAATTTTGAAACCAAGCAACCGATCGACTAAAGTATTACGCATATCCTGAAGTAATATTTTTCTCCAATTCCTCTTTTCAGTTATTATGTTGTTTTTTGTGGGTTTTTCAAGTCGACTGTTGGTTTTGCGATAGATCTTTGGGCCATGTAATAGGGAAGGCCAGTCATTGATTTATATTTGGATAATTAAGCCAGACACAATGAATATTTGATTTTTGGTGCGCGTTTGTACCGGAGAAGCCCCTTCCAAAAAGAACATATTATTTTTTCAACCAGGACTGGTTGAATTTCCTTGAAGTAATGATATTAGGGCTGTTTTAAAACTTTTTTAAACAGTTTTAATGATTGAATTTTAATGTAAGTTTCTTTTATAGTGTTTTTATTCTCTTCGTCTGTTTTGCTGAGGACGGGCCTTGGATATAGGGTCGAAATATTCATTTAAAGTTGCGTTCCACTGTCTTATATAAAAATTTCCCTGTTGTTCTACTTATTTGTTTATGATGGAAAGGCAGTGTGGTCTTCGTCGCTAATTACTACTTATAACATAATTTACTTCAGGCACCTTATTTTTATTACAGAATAACATAATTTATCTTTTATAACAAAAATCTTATGATTTAAATTGAAGGCGTCCAAGGACCTTATGACTGAAGGCGGCCAAAGGCCTTATGACTGAAGGTGGTAAATTCTGTCGAGCAAAAACAAGCAACCGACTAGCATAATTCCGGTTGGTGCGCCGGAATTATGACGTGCCATAATTCCTGATAAAAAACGAAATTAGACCGACAAAATTCTCACATATAGCCCAAGGAATATATACAAAACTAAAAAAAAAAAATTAAAACACTAAAACAACGAAATTCTAACTTTACAATATGCAGGATATTTTTATTCATCTGTTTCCTTCCACTATTATCAACTTTTTAAAACCATTTCAAAAAATATTTTGGTAAATCATGCATTCAATCATACACGGAGATAAATTCATGACTGAAAATATAACTGATTAAATAAAGGAGCTAAAATTTATAAAATGATCGAAGTAATGGAGAAATTTATTATTAGGGCTAGGAATGGGACCATCAGGGGGGGGAGGGCATTGGCAAGTGAATTGGATATTATATTTGGAAAGAGCATACAAAGAGGAATCAAGTTGTGAGTTCATCTTGTCGCTATGCCAGTACCTCGTATATATTTACCAAGCCAAATAAACCTACAAATTTTTAATTTTTCTTCTTTTTTGTTTGCTGTGAGAAATATTAAGCCGACAAAAAAAAATTTCAAGTTAAAATATCTGTTTTTTCAAGTAAGCCGTTTTACCCATTGCTGAATTTACCTGTTGGTTTCTCCAACAGGTTGGTTCGTCTAATGCTGACCAGTAAGAATACTGTGCAAAATTGTTGTGTGACATGGAGCATTATCGTGATGCAAAGCCTTGATGTTTGGTCTCTCACACCCCTGACTATTTTTCGATGCTTTTCAAGAAAATCCCAGTAAAAGTTTTCATTTGTTTTTTGATATCGAAAAAGCAATCAGCCGGCATTTGATGCTTCGACTTCCTGAACATTTTTTGGGGGGAGTGGACCTTAGAGAGGTTGGACATTAGGAGGGACCTTTATTTAAAATTTTTCTTCTTGTTTTGCTTTTTTTGAGAAATATAAAGTCAGTAAAAATAATGATAACTTTTTAAAGGTAAAACTTTTTTTAAACTGAGTCTTTTTTACCCGTTGTTGAGCTTACCCTTTGGTTCCTTTTATAATATTAAGGAATAAGAATACCACAGTTTATTTTTAATTTTCTTCTTTTTTTGTTTGCTGTAAGAAATATTAAGTCAGTAAAAAGAACGAAAAACTTTTTGAAGTTAAACATTTTTTTTGCAAGTGACAATTTTTACCCGTCGTTGAATTTACCTTTTGGCTCCTTGTCTAATGTTGAGGAATAAGAATAACACAATTTATTTTTAATTGTCTTCCTTTTTTTTGTTTGTTAAACGGAATATTAAGTCAGTAAAAAGAACGAAAACTTTTTGAAGTTAAAACATTTCTTTTTAAGTGAGCATTTTTACCCGTTGTTGAATTTACCTTTTGGCTCCTTGTCTAATGTTGAGGAATAAGGATAGCCCAATTTACTTTGGATTTTGTTCTTTTTTATGTTTGTTGTAAGAAATATTAAGTCAGTAAAAAGGACGAAACTTTTTGAAATTAAAACATTTTTATTTCATGTGAGGTCTCTCTCTTTGATGTCGTGTTCCTTATGTGAAGCTCTACTAGCGAAAACAAAAATTCATCTCCTTCAGGTGAATTTACGAGACAGTGAGAAATAAATTGCAAGTTTTTTAAAAGTGCTATAAATATCCTTTTATTGGGAGGGATCGTTTTCCAATACTGACGCAACTTCTTTCAAGAAAGAACAATATTAATTGCAGATGCTATTGTAAAAAAAAACCGGGATCAGTTGCCAAAGTAAACTTCAATTTTGTTTGGCATGGAAAGACGAGAAAAGCGTTCAGTTCTAAATGTCCCAACTACGCCTAATGCTTAGACTGGGGACCCTTTTAATCACTTATGAAATTAAACCATACCGGGGGAGGGAGTTCCTCCCCCGGTCGGAAGGACCCATCCTCTACCCGAAATAAAAAATCATGACCCAAAATGTAGTTTTTCGTCACCGCGACCCCCCCCCCCCCGAAAAAAATAATTTGATACCTCAAACCCCTGAGCAATAAAGAAATAAATAATTTTAGGATGTAAAGGAACTCCAGAGTCAAAACTATAGACAAGAGGGAGGCTCTGGGTTTGACCCCTCCTCTTCCCCATTCTGGAATATGTACATGACGTAAAAAAAGCCCTGTTCGGTTATTTACAGGTTAAAAAGTTCTTTCAGCGATTTTTGCAACGATTGTACCCCTTCTAAATGGCTTCACCCCCTCCCCCTCCAAATTAAACTCCTGGAAACACTGCAATACGAGGTATATAAATTTGATTTGGGGCAACCAAAAGATATATCTTAAAACCGCAGTTTTCAGAATGGGGGGGAGGAGAGAGAAATTTTATTCTGATGCCCTTGGCATGAGCACTCTAATGGGTTCCTTTGTTGTTCATATTTTGCTCTGGATTCGGCTCTATTAGAGCTTGTGATAGTCTTTGGAAATAAACATTATATTTTTCTTTAAATAACGGCTTTACTCGCCAAGTGCTGAAGAAGTTCAAGTTAGCGTCTCTCCCTAAAACTTCACTTCTCATTCACAAAATATGGTCATGGGATATAATAAAGGCTATGGGTCATTACATCAAAAGTTGATGGTTTATGGCATCGTTCATGACGCCATACCGCAAAAATTTTAAGGGCCTGATATGCCACTAGCCAGCTTTTTACAGGTTTTTTTCTCTCTAGAATTGTGAAGGTTGAACTTCCCATAAATGAGATTTCTTATGTGAAATTCTGAACAACCGTTACTTTTCGTCGTTTACGGCCTGATTTTTTCTTAAAATTTTAGTGATTTTGTAAAGAGCGAGCACGATTCTGTAAAGTTTAGAAGCAGAAACAGAAAAAAATAAAGAAAATGCTGCTTTCTTATGCTACTACTGCAACCACTAATACTCATTTGTCCCAGGCAATTATAAGATGGAACCTCAAATAGTGACAAGAAAAGTGTTCAAGAGAGATAGGTAGAACATTTTAGAGAATGTATTAATATATATATATATATATATATATATATATATATATATATATATATATATATATATATATATATATATATATATATATATATATATATATATATATATATATATATATATATATATATATATATATATATATATATATATATATATATATATATATATATATATATATATATATATATATATATATATATATATATATATATATATATATATATATATATATATATATATATATATATATATGTGTGTGTGTGTGTGCGTGTGTGTGTGTGTATGTTACCGTGAATATCCAAAAATTGGTGAATGTCCGCAAACTGTTGAACGTTGACATTTATCGGTGAATGTCTGAAATACTTGTTTTTTTTCTCCTTGGATTTAGTCAGCATCGCCAGTCAACTTTTTCAATTTAATGTAAGATTTGATGATGACGGGTTATGTTAGATTACATGAGGTTTGGTTAGGTAAGGTTGAATTAGGTTTTTAACCCATTTCTGTTGTTCCCTTTCCATTTTTGTTTGCAACCAAATTTAACCTAAGCTAATTTAACTTAACCCAACCTAAACTAACATAATCTAATCTAACTTTAACTTTTACTATCATAGCTTGCATAAGACTGAAAAAGCTGACTCGCAAAGCTAATTGAATACAAGCCGAGAAAAGGGAATTTCGGACTTTCAACTGGGAGGCGAAATGAAGATACTGTAAAAACACAACAAAGCGAATATTTCGAGGGGACAAATTTTGTCCCCTCTAAATATTCGCTTTGTTGTGTTTTTTTAGTATTTTCATTTGGCCTTTAAAAACCCCATTTTCGCTCGTTTTTCTTTCTTTATCTTATGTCAAGCCAATGTGGTTTAAGAAATTATCTTTGGGAGGCGAAGAAACATTTGTTTTGCAAAGAGGAGTTAGAAAGAGTGCTAAAAGAAAAAAAAATAATACTAAGTACTCAGGTGCTGATACCGTGGTAAATGAGTTTTTGAAATATGGTGGTAGAGTGGTTAGAGATAAATTACTGATGATTATGAACGTAATTTTAATTAGGGTAGGCACCTAGTGATCTTAAGAAAACTGTAATTAATCCCCTTTATAAGAAAGTTGATAGGATGAGTGAGGTTGTTGTAGAGGCATTATCTTGGCTTGAGTAGGAAGCAAATCACTAAGCACGACGATGATTAATAGACTAAGATGTGCTGTAAACAAAGTTTTAACAGAAGAACAGTGTAGTGTAGTGTAGAACAGTGTAGTTTTAGGAAGAGGAAAGGATACCCAAATTTGTTACTTTTAGATTAACATCTGAAAAGTGTCTGATCCATCTAACCCATCTAGTCAAACGCCGTTTTATGGATTAGGAAACGTCATTCGATTCTGCCGGCAGAGAGCTTTGTTGAAAGTCCTATCCTTGTTTGGTATGCCAGATAAGTATATTAAAGTGATTAGTGCTATTGATGAATACAATATTGCTGCGGTAAGGTAGGCAGTAAGTAGCAGTTTGGTGCTGAATCAGGAGTTAAACAGGGTTGTGGCCTATCACCGTTTATATTGAATATTTTGATGGACTTTGTCCTAAAGAATACGGCAAAGGCTATGGGGTGTATGGAGCGGAATGGGAAGTCAAAACTCTCCCAGACTTTGTTATGCAGATGATTTGAGTATCCTAGAGAACAGTATAAGCAAAATAAATTCCACAGGAATTGTCCATGGATAGCTTTAGGCCTTCGTTTGACTGACCAAACAACAAGCTCGACGAAAGGCCCCTGTTTTGACTGACTGGTCAAACAACCAGCTCGACGAAAAATTTAGTTCCATTCAACTTTCTAGGGCTGAAAGTTTGAAAACAAAAGGCTGAGGTGGGCAAGGCAGATGGCAGATTTCCAAATATTGTCCTGTTTGACCATCCATCTGGGGGAAAACGAAAAGCATGTCGTCCCCGAACGGGGTGGAAATAGGTGATACGAAAGGATTTAGAGGCAATTGGAAGCTTCATTATGAGGGGGTAAACTTCGAAGCTTTGAATAGATTGGGGTGGAGGGGCTGTGGAGAGATTAGGATAGATAGAGCGTAGATGTGCTTGTCTTATGCAGTTTATTGCTGCCGTAAGTTGTTAGAAATAGTCGTCCAAATCAAATACCTTATTAAACCCATAAAAAGTGAACTTTCACTTTTCCCCAAAGTTTTGGGTAAGACGAAATTTTATAATAGGACAGTAATGCACATTTACTATTCTAATGACCAATGAGTTTCCATCCTTCCACCACCCGGTGCACATCCAGAGCACTCCTTTTTCTACCATTTTTGGCAAACTTCACATCACATGTGGGCAAACTTTCACCACACCTCCTTGCGCCACACACGGAGTAATTCTCGTCGCGCGTGGCAAGAGCTAAATGTTGTACACGGTTTCTAAAAGTTGACAACCCCTTACTAAAGATTACAACTACTTAGACAATTTTCGCTTGGAAACGCAAAAGGCTGAGCCTAAAAATATTTCCAGTCTCTGGCTGAGGTAAATTACATACAGAGTATAGTCAGAAAAATCTAATTCAAAAAAGGGAAAAAAGTGAATACATTTTTAATTGAGATCTAAGAGGCAAGAGGAATATCTGAAATGTGTTTAATGTCGGGAGGCATCCTAAAATGTATTTTATGCTAAATGTATAAGACTGTCTATTTTCTTATAGATTGACAAAGAAAGATCAGATATTGGTAAATATAAATTTAAAATCTGTAATGGAAACACATAATATTTCAAATTACCATCGCGTTTGGAATATTTTGAATGCACCATTGTCAAAAACGGTGGTAAAAGGAAACAAGATTTATGATTAACATTTTTTTCCTAAATTTTAACGTCAAACTTGTACTACAGAAGCGGAAAATCGAAATTCCAACAAGTTGGTTGGGGAAGCCAGTAACAACACTAAATTGTTCCCATATGGTGTCTTCTAACATTATTTTAGAAGACAAATCTATGAGGGGAAGGGCATTTGCCCCGCCTCACTAAATTTTGAAAAATATCTTTTATATTTTTTAAATTTAAAAAACAAAAAAGTGCCCCCCTCCTTGGTTTAGAAAACATATTTTAACCCTCTTACTCATATTTTCGAGAAATTAGCACCACTGTACCAAGCCCCCTCCCTCCCCCCCCCCCAAAAAAAAGGTTACAACTAGTTTACAAATGCACATTTTAAAGTTATATTTAATATATTATTAAGCATTAGATAATATATTTTTTTAAATAGCGTTCCCCGTTTAATTGTTTACTAATATGTTACAATTTAAAAATACTGCTATTGTGCATTTCATTGTGCTATTGTGCTATTGTGCATGTGAAATGCTATTGTGCATTTCATATTATGCACTGCAATTGCATTACTGTGTGTTTCAGATAAACACAACTGCTATTGTGTTTTCGCTTCTTTGGGCATATTCGCCCATAAAAGCCGTCTAGAAAATTACAGACAAGTTAATTTGTCTGGCATATTATTTCCATTGAATTTTGCCTCTTTTACAAATTGGATCTGAAGCTTGTAGATAAAAAAAAAGTAAGTAGATTACGGGGCTTAACTCCATATAAAATACATATCCCAATAGAGTATTTATCATTTAAGCCCTTGACTATCTTAGAAATAGCCACTTAATAATTCAATAGCATAACTGGAACGACCAATCGTTTTATTTCTAGAACGGCTAGCAAGTTCACAGTGAGGGAGAAAACTCGAATTTCAGGGATTGGACCCGCTCGAGGTTATTAGTAGATAGAAGCTTTAATGGGTACAACTTGATGAAAGAGATAGAGCTGCTCCACAGAGAAATAGAGAGCTTACTTGTGTAAAATCTTGTGGCACAAAACTTTTCGTTCTTTTTTTTAGTGCTTTTTGCGTGATTCGTCTTTCTGTTAATTTGATCCTCCACTTGTTTCTTTTTTTCTTCGTGTTTTACTTATTACTTATCGTTTGATGTATGTGGACAATAAATATTTTTATTAATTATATTATAATGGGATTGGCGTACGACACAGAGGAAACCAATAATATGAAAGCACACGTTTTTCCACGGAAGCGTATAAATTCGAAATACCACGAAATGCGTATAAATTCGTTTACAATTACGCATGCTAGGCTTAGAATGTGAATAATATGTTCTTATTGTGCAATAAACAATGGTTAAAACATGAACATTACCCGAACCTTACGGTGACTCGGTCATTTAGTCCACACGCCATCAGAAATACCAGTCAGCATACTATGTAATTTTGACCCCCCCCCCCTGCACATGGTTGAAGCGGCCCTCACGAAATAATTTGAATCCGGTGGAGGGACAGCTTCACTCAGGACCTCTCCATGATCGGTAGCGATCTCCAAGAAACAGTTACGCTTGCACAGGACCGCTAGGATTGGAGGCGATGAGTCGCATCTCTCTCTTACACTGGGTCACCGGCAGAGGCAATAAGTCACGTCAAGTATTATCAGATCACTCCGTCATACTGGCAAGAGGGAAAAGTACGGGTGTATGTACACCCCGCTATCATCAGGCCTGTTAAAATCCTGTACTTTGGCAGCCCTGCCAGGAATCTCAGGAGGTTTAGTTCGAATTCTGTAATCTCATTCGAGTCAAGAGTGTCCAAACTTTCTCTCGACCCATTACAGGTTATTTCTAAAAAATACTTTATCAATAACTTATTTAAATGTCTTAAGCATAGAAGCACATATGTCTGTCAATGTGGGGAGATGCAGGACCAAAATAAAAAAAAAAGAAAATTGTCTGGTCAGGATTGACATTTCTTGACTGAGTACGCCAGAACAAATCCTGGGGATGATCCCTCCTCCATGAGCAGGTCTCGGTTTTAAAGGATTTTCTACGATCCATGACCGAGGGGCATCTTTAGCAAATGAACTAATTATACTATTTCCTTTGTTTTTGTTGAGTTTATCCCACTTTTCCTATTATCATCTGACCTTCCAGATAAAAGACTTAGGGGTTCTAAGTTTAACACATCGTAAAAAGAGTTCCCAATAGAGTGATTCTCATTCAAGTCCTTAGCTTAGTAAGAAAGATAGCTACTTAATAATTCACCCTCCTAGCTGGATATCAATGATTTATTTCTACAATAACCAGCTAATTCCTGGTGAGGGAGAAAAAGATTATTCGGAAACCAATTTGAACTTGGAAAACAGCAATTCAAAAGATCCTTTAATAGGCACAAGTTGATGGACAATAAATTAATTCTATACAGGTCAGAAACGTACCGTCAAACCTGACATAGAGTTAATGTATTTTTGGCCGACACTCCTCCCCCATACCATCTTAATTAAAGGTTCTACTTTGGCTACTTTACAATGTATTCTCTCGCATTTTGAAATGCAAGAAAAGAATGTTTTTTCATGGTACTATTTTCAATTTTTAGGAATATTCCTTTAGACTAGTCTCACGGATGAACAGTTTTTTTTTTTTTTTTTTTTTTTTTGAGAATTTTGTTTTAAACTATCAATAGTTTATGATACTAAATTGTTTTTCCTTTTTCTCCGAGACCGCAACTGTAGCTGTTGACCACGTTTTGCAGGACTGCACCAGCCTACCTCGTAACTAGGCTAATGACAATTGATAACACATCCCTTTCCCGTCCCCTCTCCCAACAGAGGTCGGATCAGAGTAAGGGCTAAGAATTTAACCTCTTCAGAAGCAAACGCGCTAGAGCAAAAAACAACAACACATTTTTAGATTGCTAATTTTCATGGTTTGGTTCGCGTTTTTGACTATTCTTTCCTAGCCCCTCCCCCCTCCACTGGTCCCATACAGCCTTAGGCTATGCAGAAAAAGGCAACATAAATGATGAAAACTGATTCAAAACAGATAAAAATGGGCAAAAACAAGGAAACATGATTCATTGATCATTGCTGCATACTATGAAGTAAAAATTCCACCATTTCTTAGGTTAGTTTCTTTATATAGCCTCGGGTTATGTGAAACCATTAGAGGGGAGGGGATGTTATGAATTGTCAAACACGCACACCAAACTATAAATATGAGCATAAAATTTGCAATCCAAAAATGTGTCTCTTTTTGCTCTAACATGTCTACTTCTGAAGATGTCCAGTCTTCAATCTTTGCCCGAATCATGCACAGATCCTATACTGTTCGATCTCTTAAGCCTCATCTTGACTGACATCATTCGCCCTGCCAGCAGCAGGACCGGCTTTGGTTTGACAGCCAGTCATAGTTTCGAAGGCAGTTCAATCATATTGG
Source organism: Artemia sp. Qi Xiang Cuo (assembly GCF_049724085.1). Classification (NCBI taxonomy): domain Eukaryota; kingdom Metazoa; phylum Arthropoda; class Branchiopoda; order Anostraca; family Artemiidae; genus Artemia; species Artemia sp. Qi Xiang Cuo. Next base: position 2,412,189 of record NC_142796.1, on the reverse strand, counting down.
CTGTCCTATCGTAACTGGCTGTCAAAAAATGACCCGCCTTCAAAAAATGTTGCTGACAGGGTGAATGATGTCACTGAAGACGAGGCTTAGTTGGGTGCCAGAGTCTGACAGTGACGAGTGTTACCAATAAAGCCATGATCGGTAACTCAGAGTGATGAATCAGACTCTTCCTAAGTTTTAATGAGTTCCTAGTTTTAATAACTGAGCAAGAGAACTCATCATTTATTTCTAGAAAAACTATCTATAGATAGCCTTTAACTAGAAGATAGTGTTTAATATGTCACCATGATGGATAGAACTACCAATCATTTATTTCCAGATGGGCTTTCTGATTCCCAACGAGGGAGAGAACTCTAAATTTGACGATGGGGCCTCCTAACATGGATAACACTAGACACAAGCTTAATGCAGAGAGAGGAGGAGATAGGGGAGAGTAATTTCTTTCTTTGAACGGACCAACCAGCTCTGTTTTAAGCGTATGCAGGTTAAAACATTTAACTCTTTACTCCCTACACGTAATCCTTTCAAAGATTCAGCTTTGGTAACATCCCATGAGCCCCCGAGGGTTTTAGGCAATTTCTAAAATCACATTTCAGTCTAATTTCTACCTCCGGCTCCAGCTAGCCTTTCACCTCCTTGCAGGTTAATTAATAAAACCATTCTGTGATGTTGTTTGACTTAAAAGCATTTTCGGATTTCCAATTTACTTAAACACGTATAGGGACTTCTTTAGTAAAGTAAACAATTATCCAATGTTCTTTATTTGCACTAAATGTACCCCTCCCCCTTTTTCCAGGTTCATCAGAATTTCCAGATAAAAGAAGTAAGTTCCTTGCAAGGATTTATAAACATAAAATGACATCCCAACGGACTATTTCTTATTCAAGTTCTTAGCTTTCTTAGTACGATAACCGTTTAATAAATCATATCTAGAACTGCTTGTAATTTATTTCTAGAATATCCATCTAATCCCAAGTGAGGGAAAAATCCTTCAACTGCTATTGTATGACCCATTTGGGGGATGACAGTGGAGAAAGAATTTAGCAGGAGGTGATCATTACAGAGGTATAATTTGATGGGAGGGGGGAAGTTGCATTTCATCAATGATTCCTAATTAGAAGTTTACAAATTTAAGAAATTTACGAGCTATAATCAAACACGTGAACAACCCCTAAGGTCTCAAAGGGTGTCTGCAAGAAATGCAATAATTAAAATCTGAAATCAGATGACATAGTTATCCAACTTATGTAGTTGCTTGTTTGTTTTGTTTTTGAGTGAATGAATTGTTTTCATTTCTTTGATTCCTTAGTTGTTCGATAATATCCTTCGATGGCAGTTTTTAGTTTTTTAGATTTCGAGCAAATCGCGGATATCGACAAATAATTTGTTTGTATGGCTGTTAGGTATCTGTTTTTCATTCTTTTAATTTTTGGCTTTTATTGAATTTTATTCATCTTTTAAGTTTTTGGTTTTTCTTTGTTTTTTTTGGTTCTTTTCACATTGACATTCCGCGTTTGTTTTTTTTTTGTTGTTTTTTTTTTTTTCTTCGGCACTTTCCGTTGTTACATTATTTCGTTTAGCGCTGAAGAAGAGAGGCGTTTGTCCTCTCGAAATATTCGCTTTGTTGTGTTTTTTCAGTACTTTCATTTGGCCTTTAAAAAACCCATTTTTGCTCGTTTTTCTTTCTTTAAGCTTTTCGTGAGAAATATGTTTTTGGAAAACGAAAAACGTGGAAAAAAGGGTTAATTTTGAGACTTTATTTGGTATATCTATATATAAAATCAAATGTATGTCTGCGTGTGTCCTGTATGCATTATTACACTGTTCGTCAGATCGCCGAGAAACTTTAAGAAATTGTTGATTATATTCTTGCGAGGGGTTTAGGTATGAAATACCCCCCCCCCCCGCCAAGGCCCTCTTTGTACTTTCCGTGCTGACTGAAATTAGACACCCCTGAACACAAACACTTGATGGCTGCTTCCGTTAATGTTGCTCACACTTCCTGGACGTTAATCATCCAAAAAGGCCCAGCGATTAAGTTGATAATCCTAACTAATTTTTAAATATTTTTAAATTCAAAAGATATGATCGCTGTTTTACATGTGAGGGAAATTTTTTAAGGGGGAATTGTTGGAGAGGGGGGAGATTTTCGAGGTGGACTTTTCCACCAGGTGGAGAGTTTTCCGGGGGATTTCCGCAGAAGAGAATTCTGCGCAAGGAAGTAGTTTCTGCAGCGGAAAATTTTTCGGGGAGAGGGAGGTTTTCCTTGAATTTCCTCTTTGAGGTCGCGGGAACTCGTGACGGGTAAGCTAGAAGTACATAAAATTATTTTAAATAGTCTTAGAATTAGGGTTACTTAAAAATAATTTCGTTCTAATCCAGTCACTCACTCCAACTTTCTTACAGTGGATAAAACCACATATATATTTGTGTGGGGCATGATATAGGGGTGGGGGACAGATCGAGCAAAAGACAAACGAGGAATATAAAAAAAATAATAAGAAATCAGAGATTTTGATATATATATATATATATATATATATATATATATATATATCAAAATCTCTGATTTCTTATGTTTTTTATATTCCTCGTTTGTCTTTTGCTCGATCTGTCCCCACCCCTATTTCCCTATATATATATGTACCACCATCCCTATATATATATATATATATATATATATATATATATATATATATATATATATATATATATATATATATATATATATATATGTATATATAAATATAAATATATATATATATATATATATATATATATATATATATATATATATATATATATATATATATATTATACTATATTATATATTATAATATAATCTAATACGAATCTGTTATAACGCGATTGGAAACGTAATAGCTGATTTCCAGGACGCTTTCACTTACTACCTTTAGGCATAATAGCAGATAGTTGTCAGGAAGGAATTGGATACATTTTTTTTACGTAAACTGGTGCCGTATTTTTTGCTGAAGTAAGGGTGTCTAGATTCGGCAATAAGCCGAATACAAGACTTTTAGAGATGGATAACTAACCTGTGCCGTAAAATCCCACCAGAGTTTCCCACAGAGAAGGACTAGACCTTTCGATGTAAACAGGTAATTCTTGGCCTTAGATGCGGTTTTTTTTTATCATTTATGGGCCTTCAGAGTCAGCTACAAGACTTTAGCGAGAGCTGATTAAGCTGAGCGTTCAATGAAGGAATTATCCATTCTGTCTATGTAATTAACCAGTTTTAAGTGTATTGTTGTTTTTATGTGGATGTCCTGTTTTTTTGTTGTTTTTTTTTCAAAATACAAAATTCCGCCCTTCGGGGCTTGTGATAGTGATTTTTCTAAGTAAATATCTTATCGCATCCTTAAACTATCACCAAACCCAGCTTTCCCGCACCAGAGATCGACCAGTCCCGATTGATGTTCACCCCATGAGAGGTCATTTGAGAAATTACTTATACAATGTGCAAAAGCATGAATATTAGATTCGGCACAAAGTGAAGACACCGAAAAAATAAATTTGGGTTAAAAATATCTAATATTTCATTTATGGTTTGGTTTACTTTTATCTTAAGGAGATTCTTAAGGCCTCGTTAATAAAGAAATTGTCGTGAAAATTTTAGGACAATAAAAAAATTGGGTTAAAAACATTCAATATTTCATTTATGGTTTGGTTTACTTTTATTTTAAGGAGATTCTTAAGGCCTTGTTAATAAACAAATTTTCGTGAAAATTTTAGGACAATCAAAAAAATTAAAACCTTTGTTTTCTCACTGTTTGTGTGAGCAGGGGCGTCGTTTCGTTTCGTCATTTCTCCAATAATTCGCAGAAAAAAAATATTATAATGCCCCTTGATCATTCACATATGGACCCCCTTGCCCCCCTCTACGGAACTAGCAAATGACTAAATCAATTGCTTTTTTTTTAATGCCAGTTTTATATCTGAAGGGATATTAAAAATGTCCGTTTTTTGCTCATTCTGGCAGTTCAGTCTCAAAAATTTTGGATAACCCTGAGCGCAAAAAAACACCTTGAGAAAATAGCGGGACGAACCCTCTTTCAACCGGCTTCTGAAAATAAAACAACGATATACGTAGATCATAAAAGTAATTTAATCTGACTGTAAATTTGACCCTGATTCAAGTTCTTATGGTTAAAACCATTTTACTTTAAACTATATACTTTAAAGTTCATTTTAGTTTAAGTTAATTAAGTGATTACTTTAAAATTTTACTTTGACTTAAAGTTTACCACTTACTTTGAACTTACCACCATCATCAGGGACGGATCCAGGCGAGCAAAGAGGCAAGCCCCCCTCCCAGAAAGTTAAAAGCTGCATTAATTAAACGGCGGAGGATGTGAAACACGGATTTGGGAGCTCAAATTAGTAATTTACGTTAATTAGTTAATAACGTAAGTTAACCTAATTCTTACTAAGTTCCTAGTTTTAATAAGTCAGCATGAGTAATAAAATTACCAATTATTTATTTCTGGAAGGAATTTGTAACTCTCATGTAAAGGTAAAAAAGATAAAGGATATGGCATTAGATTCTATAGTCCAAACTGGAGGTGCTGCTCTCCGATTCATGGCCATTCAGCCAGGAAGTGCAATTGGAGGGGGGAGTATCCATCCTGCTTTTTCCGCAAACCCTCCCTACTTACCATCCCCATATTTCTTCAGGTACCTGTTTAGAACTGGGTTGACTCTGGCTGAGCTTACAGAGTGAGGCCACTGACTCTCGTTCCAAACCAAATAATCGGCAATACCAGGACTCAAACTCCTGTCCTTCCGGACAGATTTGCAAGTCTAAGGTGCTAACCACTCAGCTAGTTTGGGTAGTTCTCTCCCTCTCCCAGAGAGAGAGAAAACTACAATTTCGACTATGGGCTTGATAGCACGGTAACTATAGGGAGAAATTTAATGTAGAGAGAAGGAAGAAATGGAAGAGTAGTAGAGTTTATTTAAACAGGCTAAACATGTCCTATCAGCTCTATTCTAAGCGTATACAGGTTACCAAAATCACCCCTTTCACCCTACAGATCACCCTTTCCGAGCATTCAGTTTTGGTACGCTCTCATGAGTATTCAAGACGGTTTTTGGAAACATCTAAAGTGTCATTTCAGTCTAATTTATATCTCAGGCTAGCCTTTCAGCTCTTTCCAGGTTATTTAATTCGACTATTATGGAACACTTTTTGGCTTAAAAACCACTTTCAGATATCGATCCACTAAAACATGCAAAGAGGGACTTCTTTGATAAAAGTAAGCAATCATCCTATTTTTTTTTTTTTTCATTGAGTTATCCCCACCCCACCCCCATTTTTAACCGTTCATCTAACTTTTCAGATAAAAAATAGAAAAAGTAAGTAGGCTTTCAGAAACACATAAGGACGTCCTAACGAAGTATCTCTCGTCAAGTTCTGACCTTTCTTAGATGAATAGCCATTAAATAAATCATCTCTGGAACTGCTTATGATGAATTACTAAAATAACCATGAAATTCTAGTGAGAGGGAAACCCTTTAATTTATATTATATGACCTGCTTGGGAGAAGATAGCGGAGAAGGACTTTAGCATTAGGTGACAATTACAGTGGCAAATTTAATGGGGAAAACATACAAGTTCAGTTCGTCAATAATTCGTGATTTCCAATTTTTGAATTTCATGCGAGAGTGGAGATACGGCTTTTGAGCTTTTCGTGAGAAAGACAGACCGATCCCTCCTGATCAGAAGCTTTAATGCAAAGCCATATCCTGTGATGGAGGTTGAAACCTCCGCAAATAAAAATGGTAAATCAGGGGATTTTGCGCCGTACTAATAACGGTGTTCATCTTAAGAATATGGGACAGTCTGAAGTATAGCTCTTTAGCGACATCCCGTCCGGCATAAGTGGGCCTGCCACGGCAGTCTTGGTCTCATCTAAGAATTGCGTATTCTTCTAGGGCAACCTCACGAATCTCTATCCCTTGGCTGGGATTGGTCTCAGCAAAGCATATTAAGTTCGGTTTGACCGTGTTAATCAAATGATCAAACTTTGATCTGCGACCTCGTGTTTTACAATTGGCTAGAGTGAAAAGGTCAGTTTTTTTAGTCCAGGGTCTAGGCTTCTTGTAGTAGTTTAGGCTCTAGGACTGGGCTTCACTTTAAACAAAAAGAAGTCTAAGGGGCTTAACGAATATTCTTGAATAAAGATCTTTTGAGATAGGAGGTGCATTCCCTGAATGTATTTTGCTCATTTTTCATCAACTACTAGCCATAAACAGTTTGACATAAGATGTTAAGAGCCATTCCAAGCAGATGGGGCAAATCCTCCAAGTAGATGGGATATTCGTCTCTTGTACATTTTTATTGAGTTTTAGCTTTTTATGCTTTAACATGACATGCAAAGAGCCTAAAGAACATTCTGGCATCGAACTCTTTAGGAGACTCTTGAGAAGCTTTCAGTGAAGGCTGTCTTTTCATGATTTTTCATTGATTACTTACCTTCTGCGCCTAAACGTTCAAAGAACATTCCACCGACAAGATGACTTTCTAAAATACGGGGATCATTCACTAAAGGCCTCTTATGAACTATTTCTCTTGGTATACTGACCTTATATGCTTTAACAAAACGTGCAAAGAGTCCAAAGAACATTCCTGCATCCAGCTGTTTTGGTGATTCTCCGAAATAGGCGGCGCATTCACTAAATGCTTCTTGTGCATTTTTCATCTCAGTTTTAAGTCTGACCAATTTACTTTCAGCGTTGCCGAGAAAGTCCTGGAATTAAAAAAACAAAGAAAAGATTAAATCGAGGGATTGTGTGCTTTTGCACATCTATTGCACGCACTGCACATAACACGAGTATGCTATATACTCGTCACGAAGTAAACCAAACATGGCGCAGCCTGGCGGAAGTATGACATGCGATATGCACCAAACCCTGCATAACAGATGTGAATCATGCGTATCAAAACAAGGCTTGCTCCGAGATATACATCCGGCGGCAGAAGGTGGACAACCCCTCAGACTAGATTAAGCTTAAGTAGCGTTGAAAAATAGTAATAAATAACTTCTGTAGCTTAAGTAGCGTTGAAAAATAGTAATAAATAACTTCTGCAAGACAAAGCGATAATCAGCAGATTAAGAGCACACACCAAAGAGTATGAGCAACTTACCAGAGTGGGAACTGGTTCTAGTGTCGAAAAAAAACCCAAAAAAACCTGAAGTGTGGACAAAAAACGCCATCTAACGTCTGACGACACTTCGCATTTTTTCAGTGTAATATTAAAATTAGTTAATTGAATTTGCAGAGTTGGCAAAATTAGTGAAGTAATAAATGTCTGATCTATGTTCCTGACAGAAAATCGAATGCAAAGCTTGGAAAAAAGCCATGTGTCACAAAATACTAGATGACATTGATGTTTTTTATCGACACTAGCGATAGCTTCCTCTCTTATAAGTTACCTACACTTTTTGGCACAGGCTGGAAAATTTCTAATTCACCTTTTACCTTCGTTTTTATATACTACAATAACTTTTATTTCCCTTTTTTCTGGACGTATTGCTTTTGCAAAAAAAAAGAAAATAAATAAATACAGTATGTCTTTTCAAATCTGGCTTATATTTCCTCTCAAGATATTCAGGCACCTCTCAATTATTAATCTAAGAATGAAAATTTGGCCAATGCATCCTCTTCTCTTCTAAAACCACACAATTTTTCCTAAAAACTTTATTTAAAGCATCTCTAAGTCTAAAAAATTTAATCATACCAAGTAAATTGCTTCCTACATAAACCAGTCTAATGCCTGTATAGTTATCACACTCACTCTCATCACCTTTCTTATGGAGAGGCTTATCCTAAAATCACTAAGTACTTCCCCTTCCTCTAAATAATATTCATAATCTTCAGTAACTTATCTCTAACTTCGCAACCACCATATTTAAAAAATTCATTTACCACACTATCAGCGCCAGGGGCCTTGTTATTTTTTAATCCTATCAGTACTGTCACTAATTCTACCTCGCAAAATAAATCTTCCTTCACATCAAAAGTGTCACAAACTTTCTCCTATACCTCTTCCTGAAACTCTATCCCGGTTATGGACATTCTCAAAATGTTCTGCCCATCTCTCTTTAACTCATTCCTTCTCACTAATTTTGGCCCCGTTCTCATCTTTAACTGGAATAATTCCGGATTGACTATTTCCTCTCAATTTATTAACATGCCAGTACAAAAATTTTCTTTTTATGTCGTCTGGCCACACCTTCCAGATCTTCGGTAATTTTATCCATGGCCTCCACTTCACACCTTCTTAGTTCACATTTTAATGATTTTTCCACTTTCTTTGCATTCCTCTTATTTTCATATGATCTATCGCTCAAATAATTTCGCACAGGCCCCTCCTCCTCTCTATTAAACATATAGCATTCTCACTAATATTCCTAGCTACGTTTCTAACTTGAAGAAGTTCCTTGGACCTCCAGTTGAATGGAGGCTTTGGCCAATCCTGGGCCAATTTTGGTCACAAACTGGTTTTTAGCACTTGGCGACGCTCTCTTATCAACAAGAGTCGAAATCCTGCACATACAATTTCAAGCCTACTACCTCCGACTCATTACAATAAAGTTAAAGTTCAAAATAGGGATAAAATCCATTATAATAGACAGTGTATTAGAAACTCACAAAAATACCAGATATTTCGGTCACATATACAGTAACCGTCATCACTGTATATGTGTCTGAAATATCTGGTATTTTTGTGAATTTCTATACACTGTCTATTAAAAAGGATTTTATCCCTATTTTGAACTTTTATTTTATTTTATCGTCATGGAAAGGCAGTGTGGTTTCCGAAATTATCTACTCCGACTCATATATATTCAAGACTACAAATATTATGCTACTACGGAGAGGCAACCCATAATGCATAACCTAACTAGGAAGAGGTTATTCAACCCCCCCCCCAAAAAAAAACAAAAAAATAAACCAAACCCAGAAGAATTTGTCCATTCATAAGAATACACTGCTAATACTGCCTTGTTTACCAGGCTATAATTTCTTCCAGGGGTGCCACTCCTCATGGTCACCATGCAGCACTTAACAGTCAGAAGTTTGGTTAGGAAAACTCATGAGGTCCACCCTGATGCTAATATGAGGTCTTGCAAGCAGGATTTCCCTGTCGGAGATCGGGATGGAGAATGGAACTTACGAAGAGCAGAGGCCCCAAACCATCTCACAACAACGGAACAGCTCCTACCTTTAATACCAGTCTGTCCTCGTCAGGGCATACATATGTCGATATTAGATAAATTAAATAAAAAAAAACAAGTTTTTTTAACTGACAGTAAGGAACGACGTTAAAACTTAAAACGAACAGAAATTATTCCGTATATGAAAGGGGCTGTCATCTCCTCAACGCCTCGCTCTTTACGCTAAAGTTTTTCATTGTTTAAAAAAAATAGAGTTTCGAAAAACTCAAACTTTAGCCTAAAGAGCGAGACGCCGCGGAGGAGACAGCCCCTTTCATGTACAGATCCGTATCTTCTCGTTTTAAGTTTTAACTTCGTTCTATGCTTTAGTTTAAAAAAAACTTGTTTTTTTATTTAATTTTTGAACGCGTTTTAATTAACGCCGAGTTTGACATTTGCCCACAGTACACGAATAATTAAAAAAAAAATTTTGAATATTAATTTTAATTTTATTTGGTTAAATGGCTTTCTCGAAACCTGTTTAATTTTATTTACGAACGTTTTTATTAGTAATAAATATACGTACTTACGAATTAACTTACGTAACGAACCTCTATATTCATATATTTTTAATACGTATATTAGAGGGTTCGCCCCCTAGTCAATACCTTGCTCTTTAAGCTAAAGTTCGAATTTTGTTCCAATTCTTTAAAAATGACCCCTTAATCACAAATGCGTTAATTAGAATAAATAGCTCTTATGAAAGTACTAAATAATCTTTGGTTTAAAGAGCAAGGTATTGACTAGGGGATGAACCCAATCATATACGTAATGTTTTCTGACGTTTTAAGTTTTGATGTTGTTCCTTACTTTCAGTTAGAAAACTTGTTTTTTTTTATATATAAATAATTTCTGATCTTTTTTTAAATAATGCTGGGAAATCCGGCGCCCCCTTCATAGCAATGTTCCTTCCCCCACGAAAACTTCTTTCATGGAAAGATCCTCCCACATAACCCCCGACCCACTCCCCCCCCCCCAATACCAGAAAAAAATCCCCCTGAAAACGTCTGTATACTTCCCAATAACCAATACTACGTGTTAACATTGGGTAAAGTTCATATCAGTCAGCCCTTCTCCAAAGGACTTCAGGGAATTAAGTCATCGAGAAAGACAAAGTTATCATAATTTCGACCATTCTGAACAAAATGGCTATCTCAAAATTTTGATCGGGTGACTTTGGGAAAAAATGAGCGTGGGAGGGGGGTTGCCCTCCATTATTTTTGGTCACTTAAGAAGAGCACAATAAATTTTAATTTCCGTTCCACTGAGTCCTCCCACGATATTCTAGAACCACTGGGTCGATAAGATCATCCCTGGAAAAAAAACAAAACACCAAAAAAACAAATAAACAGGCACCCGTGATCTTTCTTCTGGCAAAAAATTGCAAAATTCCACATTTTTGTAGATAGGAGCTTGAAACCTCTGCAGTAGGGTTCTCTGATACGCTGAATATGATAGTGTGATTTTCATCAAGATTCTATAACTTTTAGGGGTCTTTCCCCCTTTTTTTCGAAAATCAGCCAAATTTTTTCAGGCGCGTAACTTTTGATAGGTAGGACAAAACTTGATGAAACTTATATATTTGAAATCAGCATTAAAATATGATTCTTTTGATGTATCCATTGGTATCAAAATTCCGTTTTCTACAGCTTCGGTTACCATTGAGCCGGGTCGCTCCTTACTTACAGTTCGTTACCACGAACTATTTGATAAAGCCAAGTTACGGCTCGGCTGTATTTAGCATTACATGGATAAAACGCAAAAACGAATCAGCCAAAGGAAAACCAGTTTTCTCGGATTTACTTTACTACGGAAAAATCAATTGTTTGAACTTTAATTGGTTGTCACTGTTTGTGTTATCCAAAAATATAAAACCAAAAACTCTCTTTTCGAGAAAATAAAATACGCTAAAAATGCTTTTGAATTATAGTATATCCACGCAGCTGAGCGACTTGGACTTCGATCCTCCTTCTCCAGAGGAGAGTCCTATAGCCGCTGCACCGTAATAACTACTGTTTAAAGATGTATTGTTATATTTAACATTTTATGTGTTTGGATACTACCCAAGCAGGTTTTTGTTTTGTTTTTTTGTTTTTTAACATTTTAACTACATATTCTTCGATAACATTGTTATAGTTCCTGAATCAGCTTAAACAGCAACTTTCCCTCACTTTCTCTTCTTTTTTCAAAACAAGTTTCTGAATTTTTTGTTACTTTGGGCTACAGCTCGTTCTTTACTAATTTGTGCCGAATGCCGTAAATATGATCATTACCAATTCCTTTTCGTTAACGAAACACAACATCATTCCTTCACTATTTAATAGATTGTTGCTATCGCTGCAACCATGAATTAGCGTGGTAAACTGGATCTGAATGTTCTGTACGTAGTCATTTTACTAGGGTCACATCTCACCCACATTTGCCACTTCATCTATCCAACCTTAACCTTTCTTTTCTATAGTGACCCCCCTCATGTGAGGTCTGTCGTTTATCATTATAGGTTCCACTATCAACATTGTAATGAAACACAATTTTTGACAACACACACCATATTCATATTCAAGATAACGAATGGCAATGGCGTCATGCACTATCAAACAGCATCTTCATATAAAAGATGGCGAATGCCAATGGCATCATGCATTACCAAACAGCATCTTCAAACACAAGATGACGAATGGCAATGGTGCCATGCACTACCAAACAGTATCTTCATATACAAGATGACAAATGGCAATGGCGTCATGCACTACCAAACAGTATCTTCATATACAAGATGACGAATGGCAATGACGTCATGCACTACAAAATAACATCTTCCTATAAAAGATGGCGAATGCCAATGGCATTATACATTACCAAACAGTATCTTCATATACAATTTGACGAATGGCAATGGCGCCATGCACTATCAAACAGTATCTTCATATACAAGATGACGAATGGCAATGGCGTCATGCACTACCAAACAGTATCTTCATATACAAGATGACGAATGGCAATGACGTCATGCACTACCAAATAACATCTTCCTATAAAAGATGGCGAATGCCAATGGCATCATACATTACCAAACAGTATCTTCATATACAATTTGACGAATGGCAAATGCGCCATGCACTACCAAACAGTATCTTCATATACAAGACGACGAATAACAATGACAATGGCGTCATGCACTACCAAACAACATCTTCATATACAAGATGACCAATGACAATGGCGTCATTTACTAATGCAAAAGGATACATACAGTCAATTCGCCTCAGAAAGGGACTTTAAGGAAACTAGAGCTTAATAAATGGGGTAAAGAGTGAAGCTTTGAATTGATTGGGGTGGAGAAGCAGAATGAGCAGCCGTGTTTGCCTCAGGCATAATGATATTGCAATGAGTTATTAGTAGCAGAAGTAGTACCTAAGTTTAATACTACTTCAGTACACCGTTGGCATGCCGTAGTAGCTGGTAGCGATTAACGCTACAAGTAGTTAAGACTTTAAGACGTATCCAGTTAAAGACGACCGATACCCTTAAATCACAGTACATTTCGCAAAATTTGCAGCGTGAGCTAGGGTCAGTACTCTGTGCCCTCTGCTAATCCTGCTCATTAAAAGAAAGAGGACCGTTGAAGTCCACCTATTTTCCAAATCCAGCTAATCACAAATAGCAAACACTAGATTTCTATACATTTTACTATATATGAGGTTCTTATCAACAAACGTGGCCTATAGCAGGAAAATTTGGCATCCTCAAATATTGTCAGGACCCTCACTCTATCATTGTTGCAATTGTCAAAATTCATGATGTTCATTCACACTGGTGATGGATTTACACTGACTTATTGCAAATGTAATAGCTTCATTTTTTTTCTATATAAATGTAGTTTATGTTAATTATAATACTTTAGTGTTTCTGCTGATGATGAAGACCGACAGTGTCTTCAAAATATTCAGAATTTTTGTATTTGTTTTTCACTGTCTAGTAAAGGACTTATCCTATTAAAACTCTTATTCGTTTCGACAAAAGATAATGCTATAATCAAATACAGTTTTGATAAAAAGAAAAAAAAATGCATCTTCATATACAGGATGCGAATGAAGTCATACGTCATGGAGATCCACCACATGGCTAATATGGGAGTAAAGTTCATTTGTGGAATGGATGTTATATTCAGATTGAGGATGCAATTCTAGGTATATATTTACACATTAGGGGAGTGAGGGTATATATTCTGTGAATATATAGGTTCTAAGAAATTCATGGATGTTATATTTAGATTGAGGATGCAATTCTAGGTATATATTTACACATTAGGGGGTTGGGGGTATATATTCTGTGAATATATAGGTTCTAAGTAATTCACGAATTTCTTAGAAAAACTGGAAAAACAGTCAAAGAAGTGAAGATAAAGGCTCTCCCCCTGCAAAGTGTGTTAACTAGGATTATTCTGAATATTATGAAATAAGAATTGTTTTCCTGATATATTTCCTTATATCCAGCTGGACTCCTAGGCTTAAAATACTGGTTGACCGGTTGGCTAATTTAAAGGTTTGTATATATATATACACTGTCAAATTAGCCATCTGGTGGTATCCCATACGTCATAGGTTACAGCCATAAATGAGCCATATTAAAACTTATGATATATAAAAAATTGTGATGCGAAATTGAGAATCCTCTGCGTGATCTACAATTCAAGAGATACTTGGCTTGTTCAGTTTATCGATGGAATCAAATGGATAATTTTGAACCTCAATTAATTAAATAATTGTAATAATTAGATAATTTATATGATTTCTTTTAGAATCGATATTCTAGCATTCTGGTTCGGATGTCAGTCCTAATTGTAAGCACATGCACTGATAAGGTATTTGATGACAAAATCATTACATTTTTTGACGTAATAGATCCTGTTTGTCTAACGAGAGAGAAAGAAACCGAACAAGTGCGTTTACTTTCTTATCTGGACTGTTTACAATTTGATGAACAACATTGTCACTGATAAACGAAAATGATTCCCACAAATATATCATTTACTTACAAGAAATCCGTTAAAAAATAATTCGTACACAAATAAAATTTTTGATAAAAATCAATACTGGAAACCGTTCGCAAGACGGTATCTGACGAACGGTAATGGGCCACATTTTAACAATTTCGGAACCTGTTTTTCATAATAGATGTGGTTTATTATAGAAATTTCAGAAACATTTCGAGTTTTTTTGTTGTTTTTTTTTTTGCAAAATAACAGGCTCCTTTTGAAGAGAGATTTAAGGGTACACTTTTGTGAACTCAAAAATTTCCTTTCTGGGTACAAATCAATACTCGATACTTATCAATAAACGATATATCAAAATTCTTATCAATAAACATTGATACTCGTTATATGGTCTAATTGCAACGTTTCTTTCAGCATATTTTTTCCAAGAAGAGAGAGAAAAACTGAAGATAAGAGACTATAAGCGATATAAGGGAAAGAAAAATACGAAAGAAACATAATGGAAACTTATGCACGTCAGTTGTTTTGCAACCTTGTGAGAGTTGAGATAGTTTAAGACCTGATAAGAGATTGGGGTTATCAAGTCGCGTGAACTGATGGAGATAAGACATGGTTTTCATTGGCTGAAATTTTCCTCGTTATTTAAGCAGTTTTGTTTATTTCTTAATCCTGTAATAAGGCTAAACGACTCCTTGGACTAATTAAAAAAAAAAAACTGAGCTGCAATACAATCAATTAATTTAAATTAAAATGTAAACTAATGAATTTAATTAATAGAATGGAAATTAAAAATTCTTATTCAAACTTTTAAGCCCAATATTTTTTATTATTGGGCTATTCCTCCCCCCTCCCTCCCCCCCCCCAAAAAAAAAAATCCTGTGTACATGTCACATGATCAAATAACGCATATATTTCATGGGTTCAGGGTCGAATAGACAAATTTTCTGTCCTTGAATATTATTTCTCATGGCAGTAGCATGTGGCGAATTCATATTTGGAAATAAAAATATGTCAAAATTATAAACATTTGATAATATTAGTCAAATAATTGTTCGTTTATTTAGAACAGAAAAATTTCTTCAAAAAGTCTTAGGGCCGCAAGTGAAAAAATGAAAAGAAATCCAGCTTTAAGTCCGTTGTAAGTAGCATAGCCTTGAAGGGCCCTGGCATTATTTCCGTTTTTTTTTTTCAAAATAGTGACAAAAATTAAATAAGAATAAAAGTACATTATGAAACGTCTATCTGAACGTGAATAAATCTGATTAAAATAATAAGAGAGTATTTTTTTTACGTGAAAGCTATTTCAATTTTTCAGTTGTTCCAATTTCATTGAGCTTCAGGTGATTTTTCAGTTTTCAAGTGGGGGAGGAAAATCTTATGGTTAACTGTCAGGATCAAAGTGGCCATAACGGAATTTTGAACCTTTTTTTCTTTTGGCTGAGATTGAAGCTCATAATTGGCGTTAATTGGAGTACAGCTGCTCTCCGAAATTGACAGGAAAGCAAATTCGCCAATTATATGAATCGTCAATACAATTACATGGGTCTTATAACCTCTTCTAATTTCGGTGTTGTCTATTTCTTAGTCTTAATTAAAAAAAAACTTTCTCCACAAAATAACTTTCTCAGAGAAAATTAAAGAACTCAATTATACGAAAAATGAGCAAAAATAAAATCAAATAATCTACCAAGCGTGAAACTACCATAAATTAGCGTCAACAAATAAATGAAACCCAAAACAAACAGAAATTACAATAATTAACGGAGTCAAACTTAAAACAAGCAGAAATTAACATAAGTTGGGCGCAAAACCCCTATGCCTTCCCAAGGTCAGAACAAAATTTGCACTTTACTGAAAAAATATAAATGTTTTTACTTTTATAAATTTAATAAATCAAATAATATTAACATTTTGGTTAATTAATATAAGTATATATATATTAAACTGACAATGCACATTCGTTTGTATTTTTTCAGTAAAATCGCAAATTTTGATCTGACCTTGGGAAGGCATAGGGGCTCGTTTTGAGTTTGACTCGGTTAATTATTGTAATTTCTGTTCGTTTTGGGTTTCATTTATTTATCGATGCTGATTTGTGGTAGTTTCAAGCTTGGTAGATTATTTGATTTTATTTTTACTCATTTTTTTCTTAATGGAGTTCTTTACTTGTCTTTGAAAAACTTATTTTGTGGAAAAAGTTTTTTTAATTAATTTCTGTTCGTTTTATAATGACATAGTCTTTTCAGGAAAAAATAAAATAATACTTTAAATCTTATCGTTTTTTAAGAATTTATGGTTTGGCCTGCTATTTGTATGCTGGAGAAAAATTTTCAGCAATTTTTAACAATATACACCCTTTAAAAATCTGGACACAAATAGTACTGTTTAATTTAGTTTTATACCTACTCTAGTTGACCTGAAATGGATAACTTGATACCATTCGCAAAAAAATCTGTTTACTTTCTATGATAGCTTGGATACACTTACGCTATTTTAATTTGGTTAAATTTTAAGAGCAGAAATGGGAGTGGAAGAGGGATTAGTTGCCGTCAGATCACCTTAGACTTTTAAAAAGGGCATCAGTCCTTTTTATTTTCAATCGAATGAGCCTTTTCGAAGTTCCCACGACAACTCCTTCGATACGAAGTGCCCTGGTCAAAACAACAACAACAAAATATAATACATTATACCTTCTTCGATCTTTACTATAAAAATATCAAGCCTTCCAATCACTTTTAACTATTAAAAAGGGCACTAGGCCTTTCGATTTCCAATCGAATGAGTCCTTTTTGAAACGACAACGCTTTCTATGAACACCTTATATACCCCCAGGGCATAAATTACAACCCTTACCCTAAGGTCTGTTAGGGTGGTTGTCATCCTCTAAGACCGAATTTCCAGAACTTTCAACTATTTTAAACGACATGGCTAACTCAAAAGTTTCATTGGTTGTTTTTTAGTAATTGGCGGACACAAGTGGGGTGTTAGTTACCTTCCAATCACTTTCGACTATTGAAAAGGAAACAAGCCACTCCAATTTCCAATTGAATGAGCGCTTTTCAAAGCTTCTACGACAACTTCTTCGATACGAAGTGCCCTGCTCTAAAGAAAAAATTTATAAATAATACATTATGCCAACATCGTTCTTATGTGCCCCCAGGGCATAACTTAAAATTCTTGCCCTGAGGGTTGTGGGGGAGTGTACTCCTCATTACTTAGTCCCCGTTTCTTGTCTCGTTCTCGAGTGTCCCCGTTCTTCACTTAGGCAGCGCGATCCTGCTGCCTATGATTTATATAACAACTTTCTATATAAACCTTATATGCCCCCAGGGCCTAACTTACAACCCTTGCACTGAGGGCCCTGAGGGGGTTATCATCCTAAAAGACCTAATTTCCGGAACGTTAAACTACGTTGAACAAAATGGATATCTCAAAATTTTGATTGGATGTGTTTTGGAAAATGGTGGGCGTGAGAGAGGCGTTAGTAACTATCAAATCACTTTCAACAATTAAAAAAGGCACTAGCCCTTTCAATTTCAAATTGAATGAGCCCTTTTGAAGTTTCTACGACAACGCTTTCAATAAAAACTTTATATGCCCCAGGGCAAAACTTACAACCCTTGCCCTGAGAGCTGTGGGGAGAGGGGTTGCCATCCTTAAAGACCTAATGTTCAAAAGTTTATACTACATTGAATAATATGACTATCTAAAAATTTTGACTGGATGTGTTTGGGGGATAGGTAGGCGTCAGAGGGGGGTTAGTTGCCCTCAGATTACTTTCGACTATTAAAAAGGGTATAATCCTTTGGAATTTCAAATCGAATGAGCCTGTTTTGAAGTTTATACGACAAAGCATTCTATAAAAATCTTATATGGCCCCAGGGCATAACCTAAAACCCTTGCCCTGAGGATTGTGGGGGAGCTTCCTCCTCAAAAACATATTTTCTATCTGGAAATCCCTACGCTGAACAAAATGACTATCTCAAAATTTTCATTGAATGTGTCTGGGGGAATGATGGGCGTGGGGAGGGGGTAGTTTGCCCTCAATCACTTTCGAGTATTAAAAAGGGTACTAGCCCTTCAAATTTCTGATCGAATGAGCCTGTTTTGAAGTTTATACGACAAAGCCTTCTATAAAAACCTTATATGGCCCCAGGGCATAACTTAAAACCCTTGCCCAGAGGGTTGTGGGGGAGTGTCCTCCTCAAAAACATATTTTCTATCTGGAAATCAGCTACCCTGAACAAAATGGCTATCTCAAATTTTGATTGGATGCGTTTGGGGGAATGATGAGCGTGAGGGGGGGGGGCTAGTTGCCCTCCAATCACTTTCGACTATTAAAAAGGGCACTAGCCACTCCGATTTCCAATCGAGTGAGCCCTTTTCGAAGTTTATACGACAAATCGGAAGTGCCGCTGTTTACAGTGACATCGCTGTTTTACTTAAGGAATAAGACCAACGTTTCACAATTTTCACAAATGCGTCTTTAACCATAAAAATAAGCATAAAATTAACAATCTAAAAATGTTTCTCTTTTTGTTTTAGCATGTCTCCTTTTAGAGAGCCGATAGTCTGCACCTTTACCACTTAAGATTTTAATATCCATTTCGAAAAATGAGCGTGAAATACAACACCTTAAAAGCAACATGAAATTTCATTTTACGCCTAACTAAAATTTCCAACGAAATTAAACCAAAAAATACATTTTACCCACGTATTTGACATATGGCATAAAAAGGCAAAAAATATGGCACAAAAAGCCGTAAATTAAATCAATTTTGACTTAGATAACTTAGAGTCTATTTCAGAATTCCAATTCGAGGATTTTATTATCGAAAAATAAAGTTTGTCTAATTAAAATAAATATATCATGAGTGTACGTAACTGCAGTTTACAAATTCATTTAAAAAACTAAGTTTAAAGACGTTTTAATTTTTATGTAAAAAAAAAATCTAAAATGTGAGAGTATGCCATTTTAAATCTTATAAAGCTTTCCAAATTTAACTAAAATTAAACAATTTTTACTTTCAGAAAAATAAAAACTTGAAACTACGTCAATAAAATTATTAGAATTAAAATTTTCTTACATTTTCTGAAAAATGTAAAACATGACATTTACCCCATCCCCACTCCACATCTTATTAAACATAATTACTTAGTTTCAATCCAAATATGCACATACTTTTTCTCTTTTAATTTCATTTTTATAGATTAAAAGGAGTAATAATAAATAAAAACTGTCATTATGTCACTCTACATCTTACATCTTATAAAGCTTTACAACTTCCTCTATATAAAAAGTATTAAAGCTTTTTTATTACTAATATATATATATATATATATATATATATATATATATATATATATATATATATATATATATATATATATATATATATATATATATATATATATATATATATATATATATATATATATATATATATATATATATATATACTATATATATACATATATATATACATATATATATATATATATATATATATATATATATATATATACATATATATATATATATATATATATATATATATATATATATATATATATATATATATATATATATATATATATATATATATATATATATATATATATATATATATATATATATATATATATATATATATATATATATATATATATATATATATATATATCACGTGACAGTAAAGCGTAACAGACAAGTATTTTATTTAATATATGCAACACAATTATTTATTAAAAAAAAGTTGGTTCTATCGTAAAAAAAATATATAACGTGACAGAAAAGCGTAATAAATGAGCGTAATAAAAAGCGTAATAAAAAAGCGTAATAATTTCTTAATATATGCAAAAATACCCACGAACAATTAAAAAATATATAAGCAAACAAAATAGGTGGTCCGCGTTACGTCTTAACTGAAGGATGGACCTCCCCCATCTTAACTGTAATATGATATTTTGTCACCATTTGGTAATAATCTACCATATAATCTCCTCTCCCTCCCATAATATTCTATTTTTTAGGATTATACAATACTGCATAGTTGGACACCAGCCATTAGGAGATGTTTATTTTATCTTGTGATGGGGGGGGGGGTACCTTAAGCCTCAAAATGTTTCAAGCTTTCCATAACAAGTCGTTATGATAAAGATGGAGGAGGTTAAACACATCCACAACCTTAGAAACATACACAAGGGGGAGGTTCGACTCCTAAGCGTAAAAAAGGTTTTCTTTAATGCGTGCATATAATAAATACCTTTGTGACGCCTAATAAAAAATATACAACCAAAGAAAAAATTCTGGTCACGGCTTAATCAAGGGATAGATCTCCCCTTATCACTACAGTAGTGCAATATTTTTATAATAAATTTATATAATATATTTATACATTTAATAATATATATATATTAATATATATTTTCATAAATATACAAATAATATATATTATATTTATATATATATATATATATATATATATATATATATATATATATATATATATATATATATATATATATATACTTTACCCCCCCCCCCCAATGTGGAAATTTATAGTCCAAATTTGCTTATAAAGTATTATATTTTTATCTTACTTTGGTATATTTTATTAGAATTGAGCGTCAGAGAAACACAGAAGAATATTAGGTAGAGGGTATGTCGTACAACTACCGCAGTTTTTATACTAAAATTTTCGAACTTGCGAAGAAAGTTATTTCAGATAAATGTGGAGGGGGATTTGCCCCTAACCCCTATCATTGTCTCAAAACAAATGAAAGGGGGAAGGGGTACCTAAAGCCATTATATAACCAGAATTTTCAAAATATTTCTAAGACAGGCCGTTCATACAAATAAGGAGGGGGTTCTAACTCCCCCTAACTCAGAAACTGATCCTGAGGGATAGGGTTACCGATCAGCGTTAGAAAATAATCATTTCATTTGATGCATGCTAATGATACCCACATGAACAATCACAAACAATTTACAACCAAACAAAAATCACGCGGTTCAATTGAAGCATCAGGTCTCCCCTCAAATTAACAATAATAAGATGTATGATAATAAAGCATATTTCCACTACAATATTCTGATCTACAAGGTAGGAACATTTCTTAAAGATCAGAAGCCAAAATATCAAGAGCTGGTTCTATTGTGGCTTCCAATTAAAACTTTTAATGAAAGTACTTAGTCAATAAGTCAGTTCTTACTTAACTGAAGGATCTCAAGGGGGAGGGGAATTCTATAGAGTGTAAGGATTAATTAAAAAATCGATCTCAAGTGCACGGGAAACTTTCCTGTTGAGTAATTAAAGCTACCTAATTTGTTGCTAAGGTACAAATTAATAAATAGAAAAGCCGGGAGGAATTAAATGATCAAACAAGGGAAAAAGTAGGACTTAATCAGCTGTATTAATTTTTTTCAAAATAATTAAAAGTTAAGAAAATCGTTATGAAATTTAAAACAACGTTAATTAAATAAGAAAAAAAACATTAATGCCATATTTTTTTTCTAGAGCTGCAAACAATAAATTAAAACTTTGCTAATAGAAGTTTTTATTGTTCGTTATTAATTATCTGTTTTTATTATTTTTATCATTTATTAAAGGGAGAAAAGAAGAATGATTTAAGAAATTGTAAACAAAGAAAATTTAGAGAAAAGAAAGCTATTGTTAAGAAGGACTGTGGAGATAGAAAGCAACTGAAAAAAAGAGAGAGGAGAAAAGAGAATTCTTTATGTATCCAGATGAATGACGGTACCAATATTTCAACTGAAGCTTATTATTTATTTTTTTATATACTTTATTCTTTATTATTTTTAATTTGTTATTTTTATTACGCAGTAATAGAAATTGTGAGAAACTTATCTGATTATTTAAGAAACTGCAAATGAACTAACTTTAGAAAAATAAAGAAGGTATTAAGAAGAACTGTAGAGAAAAGAAAGAAAGACAAGAAAGAAAACTATCCTAAGAGCAAAATTATCGTATCTCGCTTGTTTGTTTTCGCCATTATAAAGGGCCGAAAAAGAAACTAAGCTACTACAATTTTATCAACTGGACTATGGGGCGTCCAAAATATTTAGTTGCGCTTTTCTTGTAATGGGGCTTCGGGCATTAGGACGATTTCACTCTCGGATCGTACTCTTTTAGCTCCTTCCAAAATTCAAGCTCTGTCTTTCCAAAACGTTACCTTCCAGGAAGTTAATAATGATTTAGATTTTTTAAAGTGAAGTTTTGAATATATAATAGGCTGTGAAGATGTAATGGTTGGTGAAAGATGTTATATATGTGTATACTATTTTTGTTATTAAATTTACTTCGAATCCTAAATTCTTTCTAAATTTCCTTCGAAGTTATCTAAATTCAAGCACTTTCGAAGAGAGCGATATTTTTCAAGAACTTACCTTGAGAACAATATGATGTTTTTCATCTCTTAGCTCCTTCCTGAATTCGAGTTCTTTCTTAGCTAGCTCCATCCCCTTATCAAGTTCGTGTACGTCTGTCCCCAAATTCTCCAAGGATACTGTAAAAAGGTACTGATTAGCCCTTATGGCCTCTAGGGAAGTCATTAAGACTTCTAATAAGAGATTTTTAAGAGCATGAAAATTGCTAGCAAACGAACAACGAAGGGCAATCAATCTTAGTAGCGACACTCGTAAAATGATACAAATACCTTTTGTTGGATGAGATGCTATATGAAGTGAACAGACCTTTAGTTGTTAAAAGTTGATATAAAAATAGCAGAATTTTTCTGTTGGGGGGGGGGGGAGGAAAAGGGGGCGAAACATGTAAAAAGGTCCATGTACTGACCACAACTTAATAGTTTTCTGGGGAAGAATCTCTCTGACTAATTTCTAAATGGAAAATCCACCCCATCCCCACTTCTATGGGCAGGTTTGGGTGTTACTACGTCATAAAATACTACATACAACACTCACATAGCAACACGACATACTAAATGATCCATGACGTACTCGTATGTCACTTGCCGAGGAAAAAGCTCATAGCGAATAGCAGCACTCGTAAAAAATTATAAATTATCTCTTTATTGGTTGAGATGCCCGATGAAATAAACAGACCTCAAAAGATGATTGACAGCAGGACTTCCTAGGACTATTTTGTCCCTGGACTTTGATTTCTCACTTTAAGCAGTAATAGTCCCTACAAGCTTTTGAGCCAGAGGAGCGTCATGACTCAATGGCTCTCCATGACTCCCTGGCTCTCACTTAAATTTGTCCCGATGTTTAAGATTATGACCGCCAGTAAAAACGAATTAGATAATCCCATCCCACTTAAAAGACAAGTACAAAATGTAGAGATATGTTGTGAAAGTATGGCTTTTCTGAATAGAAAAACTTGTTTCCTAACCTTTGAGACGACATGGCAAAAACGATTGCAGTGAAATGATCTTTAATTATAAAAGTTCATATATCCGTTACAACGAGTTATGAATGCTCCAATTACTTGATAAGACCATGAGGCAATAATTTTTACTCGCTTGAATTTTAAACTTCACTCTTTACTTTCAGTCGAATAACCTTGTTTTTCTTTAATTAATTAAAAATAAATTAGTTAAAACAAAATTGAAAAACACGGGTTCACTCTTTTTTCTTCTTTTACAACTATGATACTAATGATAGATTAAAAAATATGAAAAGAAAATTGAAATGTAGATTAAAGAAGATAGAAAGAGATAGAGAAAAAAATAGAAAGGGATAGAAAGAGAGAGAGAAGAGAGAGAGAGAGAGAGAGAGAGAGAGAGAGAGAGAGAGAGAGAGAGAGAGAGAGAGAGAGAGAGACCCTAAAAAAAACACAAAACACTCGATTTGCTCTTTCATTGCTGCTTAGAAAGGTTTTTTTTTCGTAGTATTTGTTTTTAAGGTTTGTCTTTTTACAATGTCATGTGGACTTTTTTTCTGCTTTTTCTGTTCCCAATTCTGCACCGAGGATCATTGTTCGGAGGAGTGGGCCGAAATATTTGCACTGTATTTTATTTTATTCACCAGCTCTATTGCCCTTGCTTATTTCTTCGTTACGAATTTTTCTCGTTTGTTACTGTTTATCCAGTGTGGTTTCTGAAATTATTTAAGAGCTGCAAAACAAGTTCGAGCCCTGGTATTGTGGTTATTTGGTATAGAATTGGGGTCATTGGCCTGACTCTAAGCTCAGCCAGAATCAACCCAACTCTAAATGAGTACCTGGAGAAATCTGGGGAAGGCAAACAGGAAGGGTGTGCAAAAGCACAAGATTGCTAGCCCCCAACCCCCACTGATTTTCCTTGCTAAAAGGCCACGAAACGAAGATCAGCATCACCGGTAGGAACCATAAAGTACAGTCCCGTATTTTTTACTTTAACCTGTAGACCATGCCAATCGTTGGGAGGGGGATCCCAAAATATAAACCTTCTTTAAAGATGGTGAGTTGAGACAATAGATAAAATAAACAGATTTCCAGTTATTAAAATGTATTGTATTCGGTTGTAAAAAGTTATACTACTAATACTACTAACAACTCACCGCAGTACCAAGCCGCCTAAGGCCATCACAGCTACGCACGCTCCTCCTCCGTCCTAATCAGTTATATATCGTAATATTTATACAATATTATATATTATTTAAAATATTATATTTACAAAAATTTATATATTTTTATATTTACAGTACTGTCAAAGCAAGAGGCCCAAGTCCCCTATATATTTCTTGTATATAAAAAAACAACAGTTATCTTTTTTGCTTCACTACTTTCTCTGTGTTTTTCAGCTTTTACTATAAACCTTATGACATCAGTGTTTGTGCTGCAATTCCGTCTTGTCAGGTTTTCCATGCAACTTAAATAGCATGGATAGATATTTAGTGCCAAAAAGCTATCAAAGGCTTATTTTTGCTAGATAAATTTCTTTTGGCTTGTTATGAAGAGAAAGAACTTGCCTTTTGTCCTCCATTTATTATGTCGTTCTGCTTTAAAATATACTCTTTTTTAATTTCTTCCTTTTGTCTTCTCTTTTTTATCACTTCCTGTACATTCAAAGGGGGAGAGATATTAAGTAGTAGAGATGTTTAGTAGAATTTGTGAGTTGATCCAATCACATTTTCTGAGCTCGATGTGATGCTCAGTTTTTAGTGAATTGATACATCAAATGCATGTGTCAATACATATTATATCAATAGGATTAACAGACCTATCTAAGGGTCTCGAACAGGCTCTTAATGTACTTCTATTATCGTAACGTTGACATTCTTTAATAAATCACATTTAAGATTTGCAAAAAAAACTGGGAGGATATTATCTTGAGTTTTATACAACTAAACCATGTTTTAATTGAGTTTTAGAGAAAATTGTATTGGTTTAAGTTCCTTGGTGCTGTATAATCATGTAAGGGCATGCCCTCATTGAATTTCATGTACACTGCTAAATAAAAACACCTCCCAGGTACAAAGCAGAGAAGTTAACCGCTCGAGATGGATAGAGTATTTCAAAGAAAGGTTCAACCTGATATCCTTCCAAACCCTGCCATCCTTGACCTATTTCTTGACTCCAGCCCCCCTTCCCTCCGTTCTGAGATTGCGAACACCAGTCGAATACCGAAGACAAATAAGGCCCCAGGCCAGGAATGAATGTAAGCGGAACCACGGAAACCACTTATAGCTCTTTTATAGAAGATTATATGAGCGGCCGTTCAAGAGGGCCATTTCCCAACTTCTTGGTGCGATGCCACAATTCTTCCACTGCACAAAAGGGCAATAAAGGTGGCACGTGTGACTACCATCCTATTAACCTTACAAGTCAAGCTGCCACAATCCTCACCCGTATCCAGTGCACCAGATTTTAAAGAAATATCTGGAATTCAGGCGCGACCTTTACCAGCTCTTTGTTGATTTTGAACAAACGTCTAACCTTATTTGAAGAAAGACCCAGTGGCATATCTTCCTCCATTCCGGATTCTACGAAACATAGTCGAAAGATATGTACTCTAAATTTGGGAGTCGTGTCATGGCAAGTGGAGGTTTCACTGACAGCTTTCAGACATCCGCAGGAGTCCTTCGAGGATGCCTCTTGTCCTCAGAGCTGTTTAACCTTTTCCTCGCAGCAGTCTCAGCCCTGGTGGAAACAACTTACGGCGCACATATAGGGATTGTTCTGACAGGCAAGCCAGCATACCACTGACGCTATCGAAGAAATGGCAGAAACACCTGAGGATCTACAACCCGTTGCTAACAAGATCCTTGAAGCGACTAGTTCTTTTGGAATGATCCTAAATGCATCCAAAATAAAGGCTATGTGCAGCTCACAACACCCAGAGAATGCAATTAAACCAGACCTGAGACTTAACGGAGAGTATCCAGTGGGTAGACGAGTTCCTGCACGCCCATATGCCAAAAAAATGATTTATCTCTACGGCTTACAATGCGTCTTTTCGATACCTTAATTATCCCCATCTCAATCTACTCATGTGAAACATGGATGACCATGTGAAACATGGCTGAAGATGGATGACCAGAGTCCACTTGAAGCGTTAGAAACTAAATGTCTCCACTGCATCGCTGAGGTCCCCTAACTTAATCAAATCTCAGATGTCAAACTCTTTCAGTGCCTTAAAATCCGACAAACAACGGGTGAGTCAGTCTCGTCTTCCGTAAATCATCCTTGAAGGCCAAATTCGCGGTCCTCGCCCTCATGATTGTCCCACAAAGAGGTGCAAGGAAACTTCACGCCTCGTCACTTTTCAGACCTTCTTCGTCGAGAAGAAGACCGCAAGGCATCCAAAGGCATATCCATACAATTACGAAGACAGAGACCCCAAGATGACCTTCAAGGACGGGCACGACTTAAGTCAAGTTTACTATATTTTTTTTCTCCTACTGATAATACATTTCTTTTATCTTGCCAAGTAATCCATAAAAAAAAGAAAAACAAAAAGAAAGACAAAAACAACAAATAAACAAAAACCAAACATCCATAACTCCAAAAAAAGCAGCCAAAAATAAAAATACCAACGATAAAATCAAATCAAACGACAATAATTACGACTGTGTAATGAAATTGGTCAACAAACTACAAGAGCTGCAAAAAGAAATCAACTAGAAACTCGGTTATCTAGCCCTCAGTTACCCGGTTTCCTCATTATCTGGACTACCAACCCTAACCAACTCAATTTTAAATTCAAGTCTGTTCGGACATGTCCGAATCGAATTACTGGCCCACGACACGTCGCAATCTGCTGTATACGTTTTGTTACTGTATTAGTTACTAATTAGATTCAACTAGCATGTGAAGTAGACGTGCCAACTATAGTACAATTAAATTTTGTAAATAGAGCTTATATAAACAACGACTATATTGGAATAATGCCCCTCCCCCAACTCACTATTGGCCTTCCCCGATCAAAAGTTTCAACTGGTTCGTTGGTTTGGGAGAGCATAGAAAAAAAGTGACAAACAAACAAACAAAGCACTTCATAGCTCTCATCAACCAACAAACTATTTTAATAGTGGTTTCACACTGACCAAGTACTCTTATCACATTGACTAGAGTATGACAGCTATATTTTTGTTCATTTTTAGTTCAAAGCTAATTTGTTTGTGGGAAGCAGCATTCTAGTTTCTGAAGCCAAGGAAAATCATACCGTTTTTTACTATGTGTTTAAAGCAAGATCAGAACTTTTTTACAAGACAACTTTCATCATGTTGATTCAACGTAATGCTAAAAGTAAGTGTATTCAACCACTATGACTCAGTCTGCCATGGAATTTAGACAAAGATATAAAAAAGGATTTCCTACTTCCAGCAGCCTTTTCCAGAAAACGCAGCTCAGTATCGAATCCGGCTACTTCTGGGAACTTGGTCCCGACAGTTTCGGCAATGTAATGTAAGAGAGACAGCTTCTTGTCAGCTGTTTTAGTGTCAGTCAGGGCATCAAGGGACTGCAACTTAAATCCATATGCTGGCCCCCTCCTGGCACTATTCATATAATTGCCAAAAGCTAAAACAATTTCCAGTAAGCGTTTTAGTTTCTTTGATTGATGAATTGAACGGGACGCAGCGTGGATGGTTTGAATTTGCTAAAAAATGAAAATAACTATCAATATGCATACAACAATGCTATTTTATGAAATCAAATTGAGCCCTATAATTTTCAACCATATCAGAAGGATGTGGGAGCAACATATACTCAAAAATCTTGCTAAGCACACATGCCACAGTAATAACCCTGTAAAAATTGCGTGAACTTGGATCTTTCCGTTTCGTCAAAATACATCTCAGGAAAAGGGATTTGGCATGTATACTTAAAACAATAATTACAGATAAAAGAAATCTTGTTCGGGGGGAGGGGGAGGATTTTTTTTTTATCTATGCCTTTAAGACCAATTTATTAGTCAGACGAATATATATATATATATATATATATATATATATATATATATATATATATATATATATATATATATATATATATATATATATATATATATATATATATTATATATATATATATATATATATATATATATATATATATATATATATATATATATATATATATATATATATATATATATATATATATATATATATATTTGGGGGGGGGGGGTCGTACCCGGTAAACCTCCTCCCCTTGGATGTGATCCTGAGACTCATAATACCAGCTCAAAATACCAGACCAATTTACGATTCAGAAGAATATTTAGAGGGGGTGGGGTCGAACCCAGAAATCATCATCTCCCTGGATGCGGCAAATTCAATTGATGGTTAAATTACTCAAATATCATTCAATTACTAGGAGACAAAAGCAATAAGAAAGCATAATGTTATTCACCTTTACACCACAATTCATCCAAAAGCCTACTAAGCGTATATTTCACAGTAAAAGGCCTGTGAAAATTACGTGAATTTCTATATTTCCCTATCTTCAAAACAGATGAAGAGGACAAGGAACAAGGGACTTAGAAATGCACATTTTAGACAATAGCTACATATGATAAATAAGTTCAAGAGAATTTATTTTAAGATAATCAACACTAATACCATCAAGGTCAACTAAATTCCCCTGAGACTGGTTCAAACGATGTGGTCGTAAAAATTGTAAAATAAAAATTCATGCAAAAATTCATAAAATTCAAATAAAAATTTGCGGAGAGGCAAGGTCAAGAAATGGGGCCTAGACAAGGTGAAATAATGCACAGTAACACAAAAGCTGCAACTAGCCAAAAGAACAATACGTTATTTCCAATAATATGGAGTTCTAAAATTTAACATTAGAGGAGAAACTGATAAAAGTCACTGTATCTTTGAGCGTTTTACTTTTCTTCCATTAAACGTTTTCGTCCAATGTATTGATCGTTAGTCTGCGCGGAATTTTATCCAGGTTTTTAGTTTTGAACCTGGTAACTATAGATTAATTTAAAACTGAATGAATTAAGAATACTGAAACGGACTAAATTATGGTTCTTTTTAAGCATAGAACAGCAACCAAAGCCGGTTCACACAACTATAACAACTAAACAAATGAAAGGCAGGCTCAAGAAACTAGGCCTACACAGAAATGAAATAATGTACAGTAACACAAACGTGCAACTAACCCAAGGAAAAATATGCCACAAACAGTAATTTGAATGTCTGAAATATAAAAAAATAGATCAACAAACCAAGATCAAATTAAAATCATAAACCATGTAGATTTCTTATTTTACTAAAAACAAAAAATAAATAAGTAAAAACTGACGCTCCAAAGACTTGTTAAAAAAAAACAGAATAAAAACTAAGAACAATTTTAAACCAATAATTTGAATAAATTAAGAAGAATAAATCAGGCAAAACTAAGGTTTCTTTTTAAACGCGGAAAACAACTAAATATACTAGCGAATTTCTAATGAGCATCTTTATCGGGGCGCAGCGACTACAGCGCCGATTTAGGTTTTAAGGAATACCTCTTGCTCTTTGAAAATGCAGATACTCATTGAAACTCCCTAGAGGGGGTCCCAGCACCATACAATTGACAGGACGGTAGCAGAGTTTGGTCTCCCACAATGATATCTGTGGACATATAGGTTAGCCTTAGTCATTGCCTTAAATCGTATCTTGGGGAAGGTTTAACGATTCCGTGAATTCAGGTGTAGCATTCTAGTTTACAACCCAAATGCCTCCCGACTCTGCACGAAATCTTAATGTAGCCACTCCGTGGTAACCTCATACTTGAAGATACTGGTTGATTCAGCAGATGCTGCACTGACAGATGATCCCATATATTGTTTACTATCTAATAGAGGAAATAGCTTCTGTCTCTGGTTATGCAATGGCACTTCATAAGTTTCTTTGAATGCCCTGAAGTCATATGGTCCATGGACAAGGGCACAAGAAGACCAAAAAGGGCAGAAGTCGGACTAAAATCCCCTCTCCTTCTTTTTTCCCTCGATTTACTTTTTTGCTAAATTAATGCCAACGTCAAACTGAAATACATCTGATTGCTAAATTATATCCCACTTCTTCAAGTTCCAATTTTACTATTCCTGGTGCTTCGTGAACCAGGAAAACTATCAGGAAACATTTAAAGGATTACTCAAGATCTGTCTTTTATCAATAGACTTTCATATAGAAGTCACGAGTAGGTGGGACGGTTGGGATTGAATAGAAAGTTAAATTGTAAAAGGGAGGGACACAAACGGACAATAATTACACACGAAATGTTTTCCTATCGGCAAAAATAGAAAATTTCGTTTACATTTTGTCAGCTGAAATAACAGTTATTTAGTAGCTATTAGTGCAGTTATTTACTAAATAATTTTTAGGCAGTTACATAGTTGATATAGCTCCAGATTAAAGTAAAAAAAAAATATTAAGAAAGGTAAAGAAAATCAAATTGTAATTTTGGTTGTGTTTCCACAGTCAAGTTCATTTTGCAAAAGAAACTTGAGAATGAGAAAAATAAACTTGAATATAAAACTTAAATAAATTAAAAATTGGAATCTGAAGGAGGGCAATGGGGAGGGTTCAATGGGGAGGGAGGGTTCATGGAACCAAACTGTACCTTTAATGATCCATATTGATATCCCTTTCCAGATCCCGGTTTTAACAAGATGCCACAAGCACACCTGTTCTAATCAAGTATATTTTTAAAGGACTGGTGAACTGCATAATTCGAAGCCATTGCCCTTGGTGCTGTGAGTCTCATCTTCCCTTGAGGCACTTTTTGGTGATCTTTTGACCATTTTTGGGGATCTGGTGGTCTACGTAAAATGGTGATTTTAGAACTACGATCCTTTACCAGGGGAGTTGAAGTCCAAAACCTGCACCATGAACGTCGAAAACTTGAGTAGCATGACTAGACTAATGTAGGGGTGTAGGAAAAGGGGCTGTCCTAGTCTTGACTGCAACTATTGCTATTCCCAACTTATAGCAGCGCCTAGCCAATAGAGAGCTGTGCATGCCTCTATTCCCTCACCCCGCCATTTCGGAATTTCACTCTTCTTTCCTCTCATCAAGGGTCTTAACCCTTTAAGTCTTTTCTCCTAGTCTCTTTCAATCCTCAGACCAGGAAGTCCTACTTTCTGCTAGGCCCTAGACGGAATATCGCAATTTTTGACGGCCTATTCATAACAACTCAGTAGATAAAGCTGAGTGTGAAAATTCTGGGCTTTATGGCTTAAGCCCGACTCTAAAAACAAAGAAATGAATACAAAGACGACAAATGGGTCTATGGCCCGTAAATGAAAACAAAAAGAATATGGCCCGTAAATGAAAACAAAAAGAAACAAAAAAAAAAAATCAAACGAATATTTCGCCCGTATACAACAAGGCGTCTTCAGCGTAGAAACAACTAGTAGCAACGTAAGCAGCGTAGTAGCTGCCAATCGTAAAAGTAAGTAATTGTACATTAAATATTAGTCTATTTTAGTTTTTTATATATATATATATATATATATATATATATATATATGTATATATATAAATATATATATATATATATATATATATATATATATATATATATATATATATATATATATATATATATATATATATATATATATATTTTATTTTTTAGTTTCTAGTTTGTTTTTTTTTTTCTACGCTGAAGATGCCTTGTTGTTTACGGGCAAAATATTCATTTGATTTTTTTTTTTTTTCGTTTTAATTTACTGAAACAAAAAAGTTTGTCGTCTTTATGTTCATTTCTTTGCTTTTTGTTATGGCTGGCCAGTTCGGCTTTAGATCTTTTGTTTTTAAGCCCGACTCCCAAAAGGGGCTCAAATAATTTTTTCATGTTCAGACCCTGAACTGTGATAATTTATTACAGTTGACTTAACT
Source organism: Artemia sp. Qi Xiang Cuo (assembly GCF_049724085.1). NCBI lineage: Eukaryota > Metazoa > Arthropoda > Branchiopoda > Anostraca > Artemiidae > Artemia > Artemia sp. Qi Xiang Cuo. The sequence continues at coordinate 2,379,643 of NC_142796.1, read as the reverse complement.
AAAGTCTAGTCTACCGTATTTCTGGCTGCAGTTCCGACAAGATTGATTCTTTCTGAAGGTTTAATAGTAAACCACTTGGCCGACTAATAAAGTTAATTCAAATACATAAAAAAACAATCAAGGCTATTAATCAGTAATTTAAATGATTAAGGTAATTAATGGTTAAGATTAACTAGTTAGGGTAATGGTCTAGCACGCTGAAAGTCGTATCTAAAAAGTATTCGTGATTTATTTTGTTGCTAATCAGTCAGAGCAAACAAAGAGATAAGGGCATGGAGATTTTTTTTTATAATGATAAAACTTTCATTAAAACGATCTTAAAATAAGGTCTTTCTTTTTAAAACATAATTTTTCTCTATTTCCTAAAAGCTAATCAATGTTGTTACATCTTTGTTTTATCCATGTATATAAGCTATTGTCATATAACCTAACTTTATCTACGCTAACTTTATCTATAACGTTCAACCGAAATATTCGGATTTCTTTATTGCCAAAAATTTGTTTCTTTTTTATTTGTCCACTGCTTTGTCCAAAATATTCTAGCGCTTTCCACTATATTTTTATTTGCTAAATTCTGAAAAAGGAGCTCAATGATTGTCAGCCATCAAAGTAAATATAATCAAGAAACTGACGCAGCTTTGCGCTGCTATTTTAGCCACCGGAGATAATCTGATGAGTTGTAAGTAATAGTAGTAATAATAGTAATATATAATCATTAAAAGGGGCAGTTGGATGGAATTCTAGGGCCACACCAGTTGAACTTCAGGGTTATAAATAGAGCTAGGGCTACATAGGGCCATAAGCTCTTATAAAAATGGGGCCACAATAAAAGAAAGGTTAAGTATAAAAGTTGTAAGTAATAGTAGTAATAATGGTAATATATAACCACTAAAAGGGGCAGTTGGATGGAATTCTAGGGCCACACCATTTGAACTTCAGGGTTATAAATAGAGCTGGGGCTACATAGGGCTTTAAGCTCTTATAAAAATAGGGCTACAATAAAAGAAAGGTTAAGTATAAAAGTTGTAAGTAATATATAGAGTAATAATAATACCAATAAAATTGGTATCTTAATTTTCCTTCATTATAGCCAAAGGAAGAGGGGTTGAAATCAGCTTATACAGATTATTGTTAAATATATATTTAATCATAAGAGTACCTAAAAGTAATCATTAATTACTCATGGTAATCATTACTACGATAAATACTTCAACTACG